>NW_015378209.1:0-64599 GCF_001204775.2 Aspergillus nomiae NRRL 13137 | reverse complement strand
TTTTTCGGTTCCAAGTCAAATATTTAGAACGGTGGCCCCCGTACCATCAATGCCCATACATATAAGCTACTCTTCCCTCCCGTTGTTCCTCGTGGACCTTGAACTCCTTCTCTCATTCCAGCCTTTTACCTGCCGTCTGTTTTGACCCGTATCGTTTCTTTCCTCTGGCTTATTGATCTCCTTCTTACCATCTCGATTCAAATCAATCCTCATCCATGGAGCCGGTGGAAAGGAAGCTAGAGATTGGCGCCCGTATCTATCCTAAGATGCCCCTCACGCAACAGCATCCTTCTGGAGAGCCACCCCGCTTGAAAGCTACACCGAAGGACGAACTCCACGATCTCCTCTGTGTGGGTTTTGGACCGGCTTCTCTGGCTATCGCAATTGCTCTTCACGATGCCTTGGATCCATGCTTGAACAAGGCCGCTTCCAATTCCAATTGGCAGCCCAAGGTCTGCTTCCTGGAGCGACAGAAACAATTCGCATGGCACTCGGGTATGCTGGTGCCCGGCTCAAAGATGCAGATTTCCTTCATCAAGGATCTGGCAACCATGCGGGATCCACGCAGCAGCTTTACTTTCCTCAACTATCTTCACCAGAAAGACCGCCTGATTCACTTCACCAACCTGAGCACCTTCCTCCCGGCTCGGATGGAGTTTGAAGATTATATGCGGTGGTGTGCGCAGAGATTCGCACATGTGGTGAACTACGGCGAAGAAGTTATCGAAGTGATCCCTGGCAAGACAAACCCGAGTAGCACGCTCGTAGACTTCTTCACGGTCAAATCTCGGAACCTAGAGACGGGCGAGATCTCTGCCAGGATGGCACGCAAAGTTGTTGTTGCTATTGGTGGTACTGCGAAGCTGCCCAAGGAGCTACCCCAGGACCCAAGGATTATGCACTCGTCCAAGTACTGTACTACTTTGCCCGCCATGCTAAAGGACAGCCAAGAGGCCTACAACATTGCTGTATTGGGCAGCGGTCAAAGTGCCGCAGAGATCTTCCACGACCTCCAAAAACGCTACCCGAACTCGAAGACGACGCTGATTATGCGAGACACTGCTATGCGACCCAGTGATGATTCACCATTGTAAGTGGATGCTTTGGTGCTCTCTACAACAACAGCAATGATAACTAATATGGAGAATATAGTGTCAACGAAGTCTTCAACCCCGAACGAGTCGATAAGTTCTTCGGCCTTTCCCCTGCCGAACGCCAGCGCTCCCTCACTGCTGACAAGGCAACCAACTATAGCGTCGTCCGACTTGAATTAATTGAGCAGATCTTCAATGACATGTACCTACAGAGGGTCCAAAATCCCGATGAGACACAATGGCAACATCGCGTCCTCCCTGGACGCAAGATCACCCGAGTTGAGCATTACGGACCGCATAGGCGGATGCGGCTTCATGTTCGGGCTGTGAAAGACGAGAAGGACAGCCTTGTTGGCAACGGCAAGGAAACATTGGAGGTGGACGCACTTATGGTGGCTACAGGCTACAACCGCAATGCGCACGAGCAACTACTGAAGAGCTTACAGCACTTGCGCCCCGCGGGCCAGGAAGCCTGGACCCCCAACAGGGAATACCGTGTTGAGATGGACCCAAGCAAGGTTAACGCTCAGGCTGGAATCTGGCTACAAGGTTGCAACGAGCAAACGCATGGACTGAGTGACAGTCTGTTGTCCATCTTAGCGTCACGCAGTGGCGAGATGGTGAACTCGATCTTTAGAGGCGAGTTTGCGGGAACAGCGGTGCCGGACACCACTATCCGCGCTATGCTGTAACGGGCGACTTAAAATAAGAACCTTACAAGGGTCTGTTAAGTCGAAGATCTTTTGGGTCCGCTTCATTTGCGCGTTTTGGGCGCTAAAGAAGAATGTTCCCTAACGAAAGGATGAGCCGAGGATCGACAGCAGGGACAAAATGAGAGTCAAAAAAAAAAAAAAGAAAAAAAGGGAACGCAAGAAAAGGAAACATACCAGAACAAAATCACACTGGTACATGATATTTTATTTGTTGGATACCTGTTCTACTATGCATAGACTATATTTTACACTATACTCATTTATATTCTTGTTTGACTATGTAGCTATGAATGATTTTGCAAGAAATACACAAAGGTCGAAGCAAAACGCAAGAGCATCAATTGACGAGTTCACCGCTCTCATGGCAACAAGATTGATCCCAACTCGAATTCTGCATGGGGATGCCTGAACAGTGGATTAGCCACAAAGCTACATCCTACCAGACCCGCTGGTGCCCGGCTTATTGGTCGCTGTGTGATATTCATTACAGCACAGAATACTAAAAAATGTCCGGAACTCGGCAGAGAGGATGACGAGAAGATACAAAAATTTACAGGATTATTAATATTTGAGAGGAAAAGTTTGTAGAAAGAGACCGTCCAGTTTATAAAATGAAAACAACAAACAGAAAAGAAGAATTCAAAAGGAAGAGAAGAAGGAGGGAAAGAGAAAAAAAAAAGAAAAAGTAAAGGACATCAATTGGTTGAAGTGGGCATTTTAATGATGACGCCAGATAATCTGATCAGATAAAAATTTTTCGTTATCAGATGGCGCCATTCCACAAATACGAATCAGTTCCATCACCTGGAAATTAATAAAGACCACTGACCACAACTGAGGCTGGCGCGCTCCGGCTCTTTTCTCCCACGTCTTATTTGGCTTCGGCCGATGCCAAGGAGCCACCCACCGGATAAGACGAGCCAGAGGAATTCGGACCCACTGATTGATTACGAGCGATGACTGAACCGTGGGGTGGGGGGTTTTGTGTTTGATTTTTTTTCCCCCTTCCTTTTCCTTCTGTGCGATGGACCTGCAGAAGTGTTAGTTATCCCTTTCGTTTACAAATTACACTTAGCCCCTTCCATAAAATATAAATACAATCCATATTCTCTGTTGCTCCTGTCCCGTATCGAAATTATGGCATCGATTCAATTAGTCACTCGCCCTCTACAAATTAGCTTCATGTAAAAAGCAGATTCGCTTCTTTTGACTCGGTTTTTTTTAAGGTCTTTTGCACGGGGGATACACCCTAACTGCTTGATTAAGTAACCGATTGATTATTGATTGATAATTTGATGAGGATCCTCAGTTTCCACCTACCATGCCTCCAGACCCATTCTCTTCCTCCAACCATTTTTGACCCGAGACTAAATCACTCAATCATTCGATCGTTTATGGAAACGTGAGGAAATTTACAGACCATCATGCCACCCACACCTGCCTCGGAGAACATAGCCTGTCTCAGATATTCCGACGATGATCATGTTTTCCCTATGTACTCCGTAATGGGGGTGTACTTGGACAGGTCGGCCCAAAGCGACAATGCTGATCATATCCTCGTTATAGACAAGAGTTTCCAGCATTGTTTCACTCTGGGGAAAGGGCCTGCCTGCAAGACTAAACTCGGTCTCTTATCCTTCTCTCTCTCTTACTAGGCGTTATATAATTGCTTATTCTTCTTGTTTTTATCTCTATTATTATTATTATTGTTGTTGTTGTTGTTGTTGTTGTTGTTTTGTTTTTTTACTCATCCTTCTTCACTTCTTCCCCTTCCGCTTATTTTGCTGCAGGTCTCTCTTGGTCACAGCCCAGTAGATGGCTAGTTCCTTGGCTGCGCGGTTGACTGGTAGCTACGGAGTATGCGCATATTCCAGACCAGCCCATCTACTACTCCGACAGGGATGATCATAGGCAGAGTAATGTCAGGTACGGCCAGGGACTACGCTACGACGGAGTAGTAAGGCTGGTTAGTGGTGACGTTTTCAGGTGAGTTGATTACAAGGCCTTGGTACTTGGTTTTGGGTCGTAGTTCCAAACCATGGATAAAGCGCATCAGATAAGACAACATCAGCATAGAACTTCATCTAATCAATCTAAGCGAGCAGCAAGCCAGACCCAGAATATCCTCGCAGACCGGTAAACGGTATAGTACCAAGTATTAACGACCGAAGAACAATGGGAATCAGATAAAAATTTTCCGTTTTAGAACCTCCTGCCGAGATAAGATCTTAGTGCGACAAATTGACTTCGCGCTAAAGCTGGGTTTTTCTTGCGACATCGGATGTTTCGGCTCTTTGTATATTCGTATGGTATGTATACGTACGGACAGGTATGGTTGAAATGAACCTTGGAAAGATATGGGACTTAACCCTATCTGGGATCCACTGGTAACTGGTACCTCAGGCTCGACATCGTTGGTCTGATATTTCCTGCCGAATAATTGGGCGCCTCAGGGCTTAGTAGGCAGAAGTAAGAGCGACTGCATTAGCCGATCGATCGCACTTGAGCTGCATTTGAAGAGGAGGACCCTTGATTGTATAGGTAACTGTTAATCCATCCTCGTTAGATTGCGCTGAGAAATGAGGCTCTCCATGAGGCAACTGTGGACATACTACGTACTACCTAGTAGTAGGTACTCAGCCCAAGTTTTCGTGGCCCTCATCCTTGTATAATTGGATGAACTAGACTTGGCCAGACTTCGCCCTACAGTATTCACGTCTCCTACCCTTTTTACCATGACGTACATAATAAAGTATTATGATCCGGCCCTAACCATGGACTTAAGACAGTTATGTTTGTTCTGTTATCTCTTAACCCTTGAGTTGATATGAATATAGCTTAGGCTGTGGTGAACTTTGCCCAAGTATAGCAGTTATGAAATAACAATGGTTGATTGCTTCAACGCTGACCTGTTCACAATTGTATTGCTTCCACTAGAGTCAACGGCCCTTGACCTGCTCGCAGGAAGCAATTGGCCTCATCCTAAACCAAAGGAACACTATCGTATACAGTACGTTAGAAATTTCAACGCAAATTGGCAAAAGTTCATTACACACAGCTCGCACCGATATCAAAGGAAATGGCATAGAATTTATTCCGAGGACGAGCAGATTAGATAAGAGCTGGCGAGGCTCAGTAAAGACTCTATATCGGAAAGCACGAGACGAAATAGTTACGCACAACATAATACAAGGAAAGCAAAGGAGTAAATAGGTACATCATCCATGAACATTTGACTCAACCAGGCGTATCAATGCAGTGTCATCCGATATCATAAAAATTGCGCTTGAAGAATGCAGTGCTTTCTAGAGCCGGTCACAGGAACACATACTAGGATCTGTCCATCCAACAACAGAAACCCACAATTAGACACCTTGTTCCGGGTCTCAGCTGACAGACTCCGATACCCACCACCACTGTACATTCGGGACGGAGTCTCATACATGCGGTTATAGTTGATCACTTCGCCACCAAGCATAGCCGCGCCTGGTTCTCGTTTTCCAAAGTACGGAGCGGGGTCACACCAGAAATCTCGACAATTGGTGACAATGCCCCGCGAGAACGGGTTCTTCGGCCGGACAGCACGTGGGCCGTCACGCAATCCATCTCGCGCGGTAGCAAAAAACGTATCAATGCCAAGAAGAGACGACCATTGCTGCAAGCAACCATGTTTTCGATGGCGAGGAGCAGCCCGGGCAAGTGCGGGATTCGGACCTTGACCAGAAGACGATAGACCGGCAGCATTGAGGGATGTTGTCCCAGCCGTTACTGCAGAGGCAAAAGCCCGCGAGCTAGGATAGCTTCGGTCAACCGAGTGCCCTCTCATGTTCTCATATGTCGTCTGATTACGAGAAATTTGGATCATCTGGACGGCAACAAGCATGGTGATCCAGACCAGCTGAATGCATACCCATAGATCGAGAACAAGAGTAAACGTATCACGGAGCACAAAGTCACAGAGAGTCTCATTGATGATGTTACACTGGGGCTGCACGGGTGCTGGCAAACTATTGATATCTAGTAATCATGGTTAGGCTGCTTATGCGATTGAAGAAGAAAGTGGAAACTTACAATTAAAGGTTAGCTGCAGGAAAAGGACAATACCAACCTCCAAGCAGGCAATATATAGAACAAAATGGCGTAGGTTATTGGCTCCGACGCAATTATCAATCCAGGGACAATGGCTAATTGGCTTTAGCACGTGACTTGCACAAGCTTCCAAGTAAATACTCACTGGTCATGTTTCGCAACGCAGCGCCCGCAGCGTTTGCAATGCTTGCTTCGCAAGGGCCGTCGGACCATGCAGCTAACACAGAAATTTTCTTCGTCGAACTTCCACTGTTCGAAGAGCTCCGTAATGACTGCTCTTTGTTGGTTTCTACTGTCGAGTTTTGGAACGAACCCAGGGTCTTCAACCATCGAGTATATGTAAAAATAAGTTGTCAGGAAGAAAAATATAGCAAAAAGCACGTTAAGAATCGGAGATGTAGAGTAAGTCACTAGAAATCCATCAATGTTTAATAAGACTTTCCCCACGGGGTAATCGAGAGCTCTTAACACAAGACATACCGGGCAGTACGTAAAAGACGTATCTGAAGCCCACCCAGAATAGGGTGCCCGCAAAAACGCCGGATAAATAAGGCTAATTTGCAAATCAGTAAACGGAACAATAGCCTTTAAGGCAGGCCAAACTTACCGTTTTTTGCAGAATCCGATATTCGGAAGGACCTTGGCTGGCGGCCTTCTGCGCTACCCATTGTAGCCCAAAGACAGTCACAAGCATCATAGGAATAGCAGCGTATACCACCATATTGCTCAGTATCCACACGGCGACGAAAACAATGGCGAAAGGCCAGAGGAAAAAGAACTTGGACATTAAGTTCTTGTTACGTGCCCAAGAAGTTAATCCAGAAGAGAAAACCTTCGCGTTCCCATCGAAGTCATAACCATATTCATCCAAAGCACGATACCACACGCGCGTGGTATTCATCTCCCCCGCCACAACTGCCGGCGTTTTACCATCCCTGGTCTTTGCAAATTTATCCGCGCCATACTCGATCAATTTTAGGACACAGGGCAAGGACCCTTTCACGAGAGCCCAATGGAGGGGAGTAAGCCCACTGTCGTCGACAGCATTGGCATTAGCGCCCCATCGCAGGAATAAATCCACCAAGGCAGGGTACCCTTTGTAAGCGGCCCACATCAAGCCCGTATGCCCTTGTTGGTCGACGACGTCCACTGGTATTTCCTGATGCAGAAGTAGCACCAGTAAGAAGGCATTTCCATCAATAGTAGCCAGGTGAAGAATATTGTAGCCTTGGACGTCGGTAAGGAGGGGGTCAGCGCCCTGTTGAAGCAGAAGGTGGACGATATAGTAGTGACACCGTTGAGCCGCCCACATCGCTGGTGTAGCTACAGATTCGCCTCCTTTGGCATTGACGTCGGCGCCGGAGTCTAGCAGGAACTTGCACATGGCGTACTGATTGTTGATCGCAGCCCACTAGAAGCGGAGTCATCCGGTCAGTAAATGTTCTAACTGCTGATACCATATGCATGAAAGGTACCGAAGATGACCAAGATACGCACGTGTAATGGGGTGATCCCTTCCTCATCCTTATGGTTGGCGCTGAACTTCTTCTCGTCGAATAATCTTTGCATAGCAGAAACCTCCCCTATCCGGGCAATCTGCATGATATCTTCACCAAGAGGGATTGACCCCCTCACAGCTCCACGCTCTGAATTCATTGTCTTGAGCTCAACACTGGCATCTTCCAGGGTAACCTTCGGGGGGATGGCTTGGCCTTTGCCGCCGAGTGCGGAGGGTGGACTTGAGCCCAGTGTTGCAAAACTGCCGTTGGTGTGCGTTTCCGTTGAAGAATTCCCGGAGGACATTTCTGTCTATGATCCCGGGAAGAACTTTCCAAGAGGGGAGGGCGTCTGTAATGGTCCTTGAGGGTGGGAGAAAGTGTGACAAACTAAACTGTGCACGGGGAGACTCGTTCGGCGGTGACAGGTTCTCGATCTAAAGAAGCATTGCTGAATCAAAATAAACAGACAGCCCTTTGAATCGACAAATCCGCGCAGGGAGATGCGATAATCTGTGATACAAGAACCGGAGATTGTGGGGAGGAGAAAAAGGAAACCGAGAGAGTATACTAGGGACTTAAAGGGTGAGGCTACTTCTTTTTCTTGGGTCGGGGGAAAACTCTCCGCGGACACTAAGAGATCGCCGGCTCACAGTTGAATCAGTAGTTTATGAAAGTAATTGACCGTTATTCACTCGACTATTAATATTTTTGACCCTCAGCAACACTCAGAAATAACCATTTCATTCTCTATCCATTAATGAACGGTCTAAACCTGTGTAGAGTTGCTTTTGAACCCATTAACTAGCTAGATATACCAAACCCGGATTACTCAGCCGTCAGATATGGTGGAAAGAAAAAGGGTATTGGTTGAATTAGGCAACCACATTGTGATGCTACCTGGATCAATGTGTATCGCATGGAATATTCGCATAGGCTGACCATACAACATAAAAGAGACAGAAGAGAGGAGATATCATGGATATCCTGAAAGCCATCAGCCTACATACAGTAAACAGCAAATTTCATACATGGAGTTGGTGGCATTATCTTGACCACAGGCGAAAGTATATTAACTGGCAACATCACTGTGATAGCCAGCATTCTCCACGAGAGCCCTTGCCTGATTGGTGAGCATATAAAGATCGACTCGCAACTCAAAATCAACCAGAAAGCAAAAGCTAATCTCGAGCTTCGAAAGTTCGCGTTCAGTCACTCCACCAACCTTCGCAATACGGCTATGAGGATAACTAAGATCTTCCAGCGTTTTCATGGCTACTCGAAGACCAGCAAGGACTAGACGATGCATGTTCCTATGGTTCAGTGATATAGTTCTCTCGACAGTCACCATTCGGGTAAGGTACATGCTTGTAGCGAGATAGACGGCTGTTGACATTGGGCAGTAGCGATGAAGCCGTAGGAGGTAGTCTTTTAATGTGATCGAAGGCACGCGCTTTGAGAGAAATCTTTTGGAAAGGATGCCCAATTGGATAAGATCGCGTCCTGCATCATTATAGCCTGCAGGGCAGCAATGTATCTCGGTGCCGCCTACGGGGGTGGCTTCCCCACTGGACACGCTATCACCTGGAGCCCTGTCCTTGGCTAGGGACGAAGCATCTACCCGGCAGTCGTCCAGTTCATCAATAGTCTGCTTAACAAGCAGCTCGATATAAACGCAGAGTAGTCTTAATGCCGAAACCGGTGGCATTTGATCGATATAATCGCTCTTCAAGGCACCTTCCTTGTCCTCTCCCGCGGGTTCCAGATCGGATTGTGCCCACCGGGAAACTACGTCCGACTGCGGATCATGAGGTCCTTCATCCTCGGAGCTGTACCCCGTCATTGCGACAAGCCGTAGACTTTTGATAGAATGAATGTAGTAGCGCGGAACGACACACCTGGCCTACAGGTGTATACCAAGCAGTCGGATGGGCGTGCATTGTGGGACTAAGCCCAAGTTACCAACATTCCTATGCCGACACTGGCTGAGTTGGGTGGTAAAAGATGGCACGCAGGTGTCTAGGGAAACAAGTGAGGAGGGGTAAGATCGAGTATATTCAAGCCGCGTAGGTGGGGTGTGATAAGAGAAAAACATGTATAGGCGTGAAAGATTAACATAACCAACCCATCCACAAGGTTTTGTTTAATGCATGGGCAATCTCCCTGTCGCGGGAGCTCAGTAGTCCGGTTTATCTGAGGTTTATTTCATGAATGCCCATATATTCTAGACCTTCGAGGTAATCGAAGTATCTGGCTGGGGGAGACGTGTGGTACAGAATGAGGGAGTTTGACTGATACGTACATACATCCCAGGATTAAATTTAAAAATCACATGATAAACGGCTCTCGCCTGTTCTTGTACTTAAAGTTACTGGGTTCAAAGCCTGGAGACCCTGCCGACCATCTAGACCCGCCTAAGCTTTGAGGTAAAACGATGGAAAACCCGACACCCGCTCAAACCCAAACATAAAAGTGAAACTTCACATTGATTGGACATTCAAACACTTCCAGACCACCCAACATACAAGTTTCCAATCCATCTCAGCACGCCGTAGCATAATGATTAAAATAGCCCTCGTCAATAGCAGCCATATTGTCGGCTGCCCCTATTATAGATTATCCGGTCGTCAGATCGTCGGGCATAACGGCGCCAGCACCTTGCGACTTCATGTCGCGCAGCAAACCCTCCCGGCTATGTCGCCTCCACGCTTCTTTGCGTATACGCTCCGCTGCTTCTGACATTTGACGATTACCAACGTGGATAATACGAGGCCGAGCACGCTCACCAGATGCACTCGTTCTTCGACAACGTCCCATTAATGGCCTTTCTGGTGAACTACGGCGGCAGGTCGCGCCATAGTTACTTTCAGGACCCCTGATGGAGGGACCGTGGCGATGAGGTCTAGCGTGGTAACGCTCTTGTTCTCTGACTCTAGTATCTCTGGCTCTGTTGGTGTTCTTGACGTACTCTACGTCGCTAGCGAAACGCACTTTTCGGCGGTCCGGACTGCGGACCCGCTCTTCACAGGGACTAGCACGATGATGGTTATGGATTTCAACGATCCTGGCTTCTCGTCTAGGGTGTTCGTGTTGAGAGATCGGCGTCGTGTCTCTCGGTTGGTGAGGGCCCCCGGACGGCCGCCGTGATCGAGGGTAGTGAGGAGAGACATCAGCCCCATCTACTTCAATATCTGATCCGAAACAGACCTTTGTTGGGGACCGAAATAGTCGTGTCTTTGGAGGAGGGGATCGCAGAGTCCTCCGCTGTGCCCCCCTTTCGTTTTCAGGCTTTCCGGCAACAAACATCTGACGGGATCGGTGGCGCCCTCTTGGACTACATACACTTTCCCTATCGGAGTCTATGCTAACTTCATCAGAGCTTGACTCCCACTCCACGTCCGATTCAGTTTCTGAATCTTGGTCTGATTCTGCAGTCCTGTCAAGGAACGGGAAGCGAAATTTTAGTGGCCGGCTTCGCAATGGCGATGATGTTCCTATGAAAATGTCCGAGGGCACTTTTGCCTCCCTAGGCTTTCTCGGCTCGATGATTTTGTATCGAGGGAGATCCACCATACGTGGACTCTTCGGCTGGGCATGTCGAATATAGAGGACCGCGGGGTCCCGTGTTAGAGAATGGCCGCAAGTGCCTGTGCCAAAGACACGGGTCCGAATGATTTTTTGGTTCGAATTTCCATCGGGCAAGCTTACCAGTCTTTTAGAAAAACGCGCTTGGTACTTTGGGGGCAAAATAAAACGCTGAAGGACTCAAATATGGCCACAAGATGGGGTGCGGAGTGGTAGTGGACAGCGGAGACAACTTCTGGCCTTAGGTGAGCTAGGAACGCTAAATATAATGACCCTAAGGTCCTTTGAGCACAAACATCGACTCTAATGAATAGACACCCTTGGGACAAAAGACATATGAAAAGAAGAACTGGACGCTGCATATCCTGGGTCCTGATTAGGAAGATAGGTAATGTCTACCGTCTTGTGCTTTCCTTGCAAGTCAAGTGAACAAGCAACCCAACAACGTCATGAACGAGAGATCAGTGACTAGAGTCATGGGTTCTACACTCCTGATTATTGGGCGCATGTCATTTTGGGGAGCAAAGAGGGGAGGATAACGAGGAATGATAAATATAGATATACATAAAGGGCGCTGACATTTGGAGGTCTTTGTATAGATAAAACGATGAACGGCGCCCTTTTCCTGCTGCCCACGAAACATCACAAGGGAACAAAGGAGGCAAAACGCTACTCATAGCCGAAATACTAAGGTGAAGTGTAAGAGGCAGCTCACATCGGAAAATAAGATGGAATTAGCGCCACTAGAAAGGAAATGCTGCTGCCAAATCGTCGATAGAAAGTTTCGTACTAGTGGTAATATCTTGCCGCGTAACATATCTATCAATCGAGGCTACAGTTGCTAAATTTCCTATACCAACACTATGCATGGGGGGCAAAGATGAGGCAATTAAATTCATGGTGGTCATTATGGCCATCATAGGTACGGGTAGTTAACAGTCACAGGACATATTCCAAGTCAGGCGGGCAGGTAAGGCAGAGAAAAGCAAAAGGGAGAGACGACAATAATCATGAGTAAAGAGAGAAAAAAATTCGTCTCGAGAAGAGATTACATCACACAAATTTTCTGGGGACTTCCCATCCTTCTTTATTCTTTTGTGATAGGTTGCCGATATGAGAGGACTTCCATGCACAGGGGCTGCGGCAACGCCAATACTACTAGTAGTATTATAGACATTTATATATGCATGACGTGCAGCCAGTGAACTCACGGGCATCTAAGGCACCCATCAGTATTCTAGGTACACCATGTGGACAATAGCCGCGTGATTTATTATGTGGCACAGGATTATATCATAAATTGCCTTATTACCAGCCACATGGAGAGGCGCAGTTCATTGTCTTGAATGATATTCACAATACTTTCCGGCCAGTTTAGTCTATCTTTTTTCAGCCTTTTCTTTAAATCCAATGAATTAGAAAAAGTTTTACACAAGAAAAGAAACGAAAAGAAAATGAAAGAGAACAAGGAAAGATAAACCAAAGACAGCCATTAGCACCTGCAAGGCTCTGCAACATTCCTTTTTATCTCATAGTCATTACCATACACGTTTCTTATGCGAGGCTGTGGTAGTACTGAACGCTTTATGTCAACCCCCACTTCTCAACAAACGTCTCTCGATTCCTATCACGTTGGAAAACTACTCCCAGGTCCAGCATTTCAACCCCGTTTTGTACATGCTCTAGTTTTAGTTGAAGGTCAGAGAGCTCGGCCTCATGAATGTCATTCGTGAGCAAAGTCTTCATGCATGAATTGACATTTAAGGAGGACGAAAGAAGCCGGGTTGCTTGATCACTCGAGATCATTTCGGTCATCAGTGGTGCATCTGCAGCAATGTCGTAATTCTGCAGACAGTCGAACATGTGATGTCTCGCGTCAAAAAGCATATCAATGCCCATAAGTTCTTCCTCGGGTTGGAACGCCGACTCGGAAAATAAGCCTGTGCGGCGCAAGACAGCGGCGAGGGCATGGGACTCAGAAAGTGAATCGATGCGTTTCACAGGAGGCGTGGATGCCAACGTTGGTTGAATCGAACTTCTCCTAAAATCCTCTCGTCTTGGTACAGATATTTCATGAAACTGATTCCCTACTTTGGCTCGATATGTAGCATTCAAAGTTTCGAGAGTCCCGCAGAATGACTCGCGATCTTGCAGGGATTTGGTGAGACGTTCCGTAGATAATGTCATAGCGGCGACCAGGTCTAAGATCTACTCCTGTTTAGTCAACGCAACTGTGATCAAGGGTCGACTTACATAGTTGAGTTTCTTGTGGGAAGCAACGTGCAACTGGTCGTGATGATTTTGGAGCGCGCGTGACACAGGTGCGGTGTACTGTTGCTTCGTATACATCTCAGCCAGAAGGTCAATCTCTGGATACAGCGACTCCAGTTCTTCTTCCAGTGCGACCGAAACTTCATCAACAGCATCATTAAGCTTCTGCTTGGCCTTGAATTGGCCGGCTCGGATGTTCTCCAAGTAAACTCGATCGAGCCGACATTGTATTTCTTCTCCAAGACATTGGGCAAGTATCGTGCTCAACTCGGAGGTCCGTTTCACTACAGAGGCGTCATCTCCAGTAGGTCCTATACCGGATCCAAGCCGCTCTAGATCTGCTAGTACTCTATTGTCCTCCTTTAGCCAAGCTGCGAGAGTTGACAATATCCTTTTACTATCCACCGCTGTGTTCTCTGATTCGATTTTCAAACCCGCTTTCACTTCCTGAGCCAATTCAATAGACTGCAGGTATATAAATCAGCAGGGTATCTTGATTTAAGATCGAGGGCGATCAGTACCGCGGCACTCGTGCTTTGTCTTTCCGATCTGCATCTCTGACGCAGGTGTTCTATGCCAATATTGCGTCTGACTTGTTGCTCACCTTCTATACGAAGCCCTTTGTCTCTATTGTCGCATTGGGATACTAAAATCTGTTTTTGTTTCTGGATCACAGCGGTTGAAGCGTTCAGCGAGTCAATCGCCCTCCGAATGTCTTCATCGAGAAACGGTCGGTCCGCATTTGTATCGGGGTTATGAATAATATTCTGTAAAGAGCCGGTCCTTTCGAGTTTTGTATACCTATTTGTATAGCCAATACTTAGCATGCTAATCTTTGACTACGCCTAAATATATTGAAGGAAGTCTGCAGACACACAAAGTGAGCTCCTCTTGGGACAAAAGAGTGTCGTGGTTCAGGTACTTCATCACCCATTTTTCGTTCTCGGCAGCTTCCTTCTCGTCGGTAAAAGCTGCTTCAACCTCAGCATATTTCAATGGAATACCACGATCTTTTAAGGCGATGATCAGAGTATTCGCTTGGTCGTTTGACTGACTCATTTTTGGGTTTGGTGTGTTAGTTTGTTTGGGCAGGGAGGTCGGGAACGATGCCGTCACCGCTTTTTATTATCAAGCATAAATTAACTAAACGATTTATCTGTACATGCTCAGCTACATGACCTTTTAAGGTACCTTCAACTACCCACTCGTAGAATGAACCTAATGCATTATCATTCATTAGAATTTATTGTTACATCTATACAAGTTGTGTGGCATAAAATTGACCCCCTAGAAGATGCGCAGCACCTCCTCACTCCAAATAAATTACTTCTCACAAAGGTCGCAAACAAATTTAGTTCGTTATGAACATCTGCACGGTCATGCTTCATGGTGGGTGGATACCCCCTCAGCCTCGATTTGAGGGTAATACCATGTAGTGACCGCAATGATCACATATATAAGCACACAAAGGCCACCCTCGAGCCAGTTGGACTTGCCGTCCCGTAAGAAATTTCCGACGACCAAGATGGATAATACTACCAAGACAATCATAAAGATCTCAAAGTTAAGACCCATTTCCTTATCAAGCCCCCAGCCGACGAGGACCACAAGTGGAGCATTTAGCAAAGTGGTCTGAATAGATGGTCCGAGACAGTGGAAGAGTGCAAAGTTAATTTGGTTATCCCTGCGCAGAGTCAGCCGATAATGACCTTAATAAATATGCGAGTGTAGTATTGTACTTACCAGGCTTCATCTATAGCAGTCAAATGCTCCGCTGCTTTCTCTACCAGGGGAACAAGAATTAGGCCCATAAAATTATCGGAAACGCCTCTTTCATGGACAATATGTTCAATCTCCTGGACCAAGAAAACGGCGGACAGGCAGACACATGCGAGAGATACAGAGATGGCCACGAAGCATTCGACTAGCGTAAGCTTTGCGCGCTTCATTTCCTCTTCCCGATCCTCATCCTTATGTTCATCTAGTTCAAGGACCTCGTCGAATATGCTGTGATGGCTATGCAGGTTGTAAACCAGGTACCTGAGAATGGGAGTGAGTATGGTGGTATGTCACGACGCTTGACTTTGCGAACTCACATCAGAAAAGCGACTAGAAGGATAACTGCAGTGGCCCTGCTGATCACCAAGGTAGAATGAGACAGGGTTTCTTCTGTAATGGTGGTCTTCGAGCTGTTTGCGCTCAGAGCCGAAAAGAAAGCACTCGGAATCAAGAGACCGAAGCCGGCAACTAGGAGGAGCCCAGTGCCCACTTCACTCACGGCCTCGTGGAACGACTGATGCTCACGCCCTATGCCTCCAAAGAAAAAGCACAGGCCTAGACAAAGCAAAAGATTCGCCAATACGGAACCGAGGATCGCTGCCTGAATGACAGGAATCAGGGTACCGTTGTTATCATTATGTATCAGAACCATAAAGAGGACAATCTCTACCACCGAGCTCAACGTTGTCTCTAACAGAACCCCGAGAACCTTGGGTAACTTCTTTGCGAGCTCCCCTCCTGCGAACCCAAGCAAGTTTGCTGAGGGAACCATTGCAATATAGTTAAGAGCAAAGATCCAGATATGAAGACCGGGCCTAGCGAAGTGGATGACGATAGCCGCTGGAACAAACGGCCAGAGAATATTTACCAGCATTGACAGGGTACAAGTACTCTTGAAGCACACCCGGAAGAAGTGAATTGGGTGAATTCCGCTTCGCCCGCTCTCACCAGCTGTATCTATACGGAACAGTCTATTGCGGCGAAGGGAAGCCTTCTCATTATGTGTAGGGAGTAGGGAACCATCGTGTGAGCCCGCCGGCTGGGCGATTCTCAACCCTTCGTTGCCCTGTCCCTTTTGCCGTGTAGCAGACAATTCCTCTATGCTACCCATGATCACCCGGAGCGCTAACTGCTTGTTTCAGAGTAAGAGATATGAAAGCAGTTGTGTCGGTGTTAGGCCTTTTGAGGAGATGTGTTTAACAAAAATGCCAGAGATTAGTAAACGAGGACGAGGAGAAGGAGAAGGGTTATTGAGATAATGGGGTAAAAGCACGTCTAGGAAGAGATATATTGTAGCATGTTTAACAGATGCTCTTGGAACAAAAAGTGAAGAGCGAAATCAATGGGGGGAGAGAGGGATAACAAATTAGAAAACAAACACTAGTGTTGGTTGCACCCCAAGGCTGTTTTTAAGGTTTATGGAGCTGTGCTTCCTCAGGTTTCTTTTTCTTCTTTCCCCCTTTACCAGTCGATGCGGTGGGATGGCATCAAATTCCGTGGTCAAAGAAAGAAGCAGAGAAAATAAGTATATTAAGGTTTGTTGGACAAAAAGAAATATTGGTGTCTCACAAAAAAACACACACAACCCCTGGTGCTCGGGCAGCTTGGTAAGTACAGAGTACGTAGTTAAGAATCTCCAGAATTTTCATTTCAACACAAAGTCAGAGCCCCCTAAGCTAGTATCTGCCGAAGGAGGCGCAGACGATGGATCGGTGGTCGATGTGGTGAGGCTTTTCTTGGCACGCCAATGGGTATGCATGCTATCGAATCACTGGATGAGATTTGGTGGCTCTCTGAGGGTCTGAAACCACTTGAACCGCCCCGTTGCAGCTAGACTACTAGTAGTTATATGCCCACGTCTACCACGTATTACGGAGTCGTTCATGCTTATGTAGAAAGTGGACATTTAATTTCAGGAATAGGAGGACGTTCAGGTGATATACATAAGGTAAAATGTACTTGAGATGGACTGAAAATTTGTATGTACAACGAGAGTCCCCCATTGAACTTTAAGTCGTCATGAGCTGAAGTGGAGGATGAATCCCTTATGGAGAAAATGGAGACCAAACAAAACTGACCATTGGGTGAGAAATAGTTACTCCACTCATAGGTGCCGATGCCCAGCCACGTATGTATACTGTGTAGAGTACGGAGTACTTACCGGCTTAAGACTGGGTAGAATTAAGGAAATATATACACCATCTCCCCTCTTCTTCTGTTTCTCTTCTCCACACAAGAAAAGCCAAGGGGCGCAAACAAAAAAAAAAAAAAAGAGCAGGAAAGGTGTATGGATTTGATTGTTCCCTACTCAACCTCATTCAAACAGCAAAGGAAAACCCGCGATTTCCAATTTATTCTAACTTCAGGTGGTCTGCCATGTAGGCGGACAAACATCTAGGAGTGTAGCTTAATACTTTCTTTCCCTTTTCCACAATTTGCAGTATAGGATGGATTTAAAAGATTGAATATTGCTATGCATATGAATGTGTGAATAATATGACTATTTACCTGTATTCTACAAAGTCAGATTGATACCTACCTAAGTAAAAGTAGGGAGGGTCTGGACCAATCTTAATTTTAATCTTCTAATCAAGCATAAATGTGGTGGTAACGAATCACAATTGGTCACGCTGGACAGACCGAAATCTACCTACTAGTAGGAGGGGTAAAGGAGACCAAAACAATCAACTATGAATAAACTGCTACTGTTAGATAAGCGGCATACAAAATACACTATACTCACACCACAAGGTGTATTGTGAATTTGTCTTTAGTATCATTGGATCACAATGTATGTAGATAAATAATACAAATAGCATATCGTATGAGAAGAGCCATTACAATATTAAATTGTGGCAACAACGGTTACCTTCGGGCGGGGTGTGTAACATCTTACGAGATTTTTTTCTTTCTCCTGTTGAACCCTTCCACCAATTTTTTACTCCTTCTCTCTTCCTTTTTTCGCCTTCCCCAATTTCTTTTCCTTCTTTTTGTTCTCCCCTTTCCCTTTGTCCTAATTTCGTTTGCTAGACATTGCTCAAATCCCCACCAAAATGTCTTGCATCACTACGCCAGCCGTACCTCCGGTGGCTCTTGACTCAATCACTCAGCACATTGGCAACACGCCCCTCGTGCGCCTGAATAGACTTCCACGTAGCCTTGGGATTGAGGCGACTGTCTATGCGAAATTGGAATACTTTAATGCTGGAGGGAGTGTGAAAGATAGGATTGCT
This sequence comes from Aspergillus nomiae NRRL 13137, assembly GCF_001204775.2. Classification (NCBI taxonomy): domain Eukaryota; kingdom Fungi; phylum Ascomycota; class Eurotiomycetes; order Eurotiales; family Aspergillaceae; genus Aspergillus; species Aspergillus nomiae. The sequence goes on along the minus strand of NW_015378209.1, from coordinate 46,339 downwards.
CTGCGCATGATCGAGGAGGCCGAACGATCGGGGCGCATAAAGCCTGGTGATACTCTCATCGAACCCACTAGCGGTAATACGTAGGTCTATCAACAAGCTCATTGATTCCTATATAATACCTTTTGCTAATCGCTAAATCAGTGGAATTGGTTTGGCGCTCGTCGGCGCTGTAAAGGGTAGGTAATCATCTGCTGAATGATACATGCTGGATTATTAAATCTTTCTGGTGTATGACAGGATACAAGACCATAATTACCCTCCCGGAGAAGATGTCAGCTGAGAAGGTGGCCGTATTGAAAGCGTTGAATGCAACTATCATCCGTACTCCTAATGAAGCCGCGTACGATTCGCCGGAATCTCACATCGGTGTCGCCAAGCGTCTTGAGAAGGAACTCCCGAATGCGCATATCCTGGACCAATACGGGAACGAGAATAACCCGCTGGCCCACGAATTGGGTACAGCGGAAGAAGTCTGGACGCAGACCAAGGGTCAAATCAAGGCCATTGTCGCCGGTGCAGGAACTGGTGGAACAATCACTGGACTGTCCCGGGGCCTCAAGAAGCATAACCCCGATATCAAGGTTATTGCAGCTGACCCTCACGGTTCCATCTTAGCGTTGCCGTCCTCGTTAAACGAAGACCATGTAAACGAACCATACAAGGTCGAGGGAATTGGGTATGATTTCATTCCCCAAGTGCTCGACCAGCAGGCCGTGGACCAGTGGTACAAAACCGGAGATAAAGATTCATTCCAGTACGCTCGGCGGTTAATTGCTGAAGAGGGCCTCCTTGTAGGAGGAAGCAGTGGGAGCGCCATATCGGCTCTGGCGCAAGCGGCGAAGGACTACAACTTCGGGAAAGATGATGTGATTGTTGTCATTTTGCCTGACAGCATCAGAAGCTATTTAACTAAGGTCTCTGAATTTTCCATTGGTTGGTTGAGGATTATTGCGCTAACTAGTATCAGTTTGCTGACGACGACTGGCTTGCTGCTAATGGACTTTTGACATCGCCCCTGGTCGAAGCTGCGGACGTGCCCTCGACACTGCAGCCCCATGAACAAAGGGATGCCTTCGCTGGATCAAGGGTCAAGTCGCTGAGGTTAAAGCCCATCACAACTGTACAGTCGAATATCCCCTGTGAAACTGCCATCGAAATGATGCGAGATCGCGGATTCGACCAACTGCCCGTGCTTGCGCCTTCTGGCAAGAAGCTCGTAGGACTAGTGACTCTAGGGAATGTTCTCAGTCGACTCACTCACGGACGTGCTACTGGGAAGAGCCCTGTGTCTGATGTTATGTTTAACTTCAGTAAAATAACCGAGGTGGTCACTGACCCAAGAGATATGGGTTTGACTAGTTCCACGCCGGAAAAAGCGAATAGCTCGGAGTCCCGGATTAAAGACCGGAAATTTGTGGAGATCACTATGGATACACCGCTCAGCGTATTGAATCGGTTCTTCGAATGGAACAGTGCTGCGGTAGTTACTGAAAGAGACGAACATGGAGTGATGAGACCCGTGGCAGTTGCAACAAAGGTCGATCTACTTACATGGATGCTTCATCATAAGGACGAATCGGCCTAATACAGTGTTTCCTCGAGCTATGAATATCAGTATACTTGGAGTGCGAGACTGGAAATTGTCCATGCTCCATTTTCTTATGTACTTTGTTTTTCATTTACGCTTCGTCATGCCAGGAAGTACAACGTCTATTCTATCATATGTGGTGTCATTTATGCGACTAATAGGGGGGGCTTACGGATAGAGAGTTCATTTTAACGGGGCAAAGTATTTAAGACCACTTACAATAACATTATATGCGGCCTAGAGTATCCTGATAAGAGTGGTGACTTCAATGGCAAAACTCTGGGCTTTATGTATGTCCGACGTATGCGTATCGAACCCCGGTATATTTCCCGCGGATCTAGCTTTTGATTTCCATAGCTAGCCCATCTCTACCTTATAAAATGGCTGGCTTCTTTACTTACCGGCAATTCTCCCTGGATGATACTCCATTCTTGACCAACAAAGTGGCCGTTGTAACAGTAAGTGTGAAGATCAGTCCACGCATGTAACTCGCTCTGTGTACCTTGGCTCGGGGGGTGAAAATCGCTGACCAGTCTATTATCTAGGGTGGTTAAGCAGGCATAGGAAAGGGCAAGCAATGGCTTTTCCCATTATTTTGGCACATCCACTAACTGCAGTTGCGGTGTCGATGTAGAAATCACCGCACAGCTACTTTTGCATAGGATTGAGAAGGTTTATGTGCTTGCCCGAAGCCATAATAAGTATCTACGCGCGCAGGAGGACTGGCAGCGATGTGCTGGTAGTTCCCTGGGGAAGGATGATACGAGAGTTCAGTTCATCCAATGTGACCTCGCCGATATAGTGGCTGCCAAGGATGCAGCCAATGAACTCAAGCAGAGAACTGACAGGCTCGATATCATGATATGCTATGCCGGTACATTTAGCACTTCACTGTTTTATTAGCACATCCCCAATTGACAGAGCTCACTTTGTCTCTGTACACACCCATATATAAGATTATTTGCTGATGTTCGAACCGCGGAAGCCGTTGGTGTATCAACCAAATATGAACGATCGCCACAGGGTATTGAACAGGTATTTGCTTCAAACTGCGTTGGCCATCAGGTGTTGGCAACCAATCTGCTGCCCATCATGAAAGGTACTATTACTCAAGGCAAGGCTAGCAATGGGCGAATTGTGGTAGCTAGTTCGTCTCTGCACTCATTATGCCGTGAGCTAAAACTCGACCTTCTCACCTCACCCACTCGTCCTAAGCCAGCATATATCGACGGTGTGTGGCGTTATGCTCGCGCTAAAGTAGGCAACATACTCTTTGCAAGGGAACTAAGCCTGCGGTTGATGCAAGAAGAGGATCCAGCCAGTAGCAAGATTTACGTTAATGCCTTTTTCCCAGGTAATATCGTTACCGATCAGTGGATTGTTTGGGATGAGTATGTTGGAGGAGCCTTTGGTTCCCTGCTTAGGCGCCTATTCTCAATCATTGGTCAGAGTCTGGAAGATGGTGCTGCAAGTGCCATTTATTTGGCCGCGAGTCCAAAGGTGATATTAAACGGCACTCATGGTCAGTACTTCATTCCTGTTGCAAAGCCATGCGAGACAACTGCCATTGCTAGCGACTTAAAACTCTCTCGTGATCTTTGGGGAAGCCCTGGCCTTCCCTCCCATAATGAACGTTTCCTATTGCGCTCAGTGCGTTCCTTCCATGCTAGATCACTATTAACTTGGTGGTTTTTTCTACCTACAGGATTGCATAGAGGCCAAAGCAGCAGAGGCTCTAATCCCCGAAGAACAAGACTAAACCCGTACCGTCGATAATTGAAGGTCATATTCTTTATCATTATAGTAGCATCCTGGGGTTAATGTCCAGGTGTGTTAGTCTCGTTTGTTCTTTTAGCTGTGTAACATCGAAGCCGTTCGCACATTTCAGATCGAGTGCATGTTGTAAAGTCGTAACTAAGGCGCACAATTTCAGTCACAGACACTGACCAACCCATTCTTCCCACTTCCTGACACCAGACCCAAGATCACTCCCCTCATCACCCTTAACAGCGCCACCGACGACATCAACTCTTACGCCGACTTCATCCTCCAAGCATTTAAAGCTGAATGTATTTTGCGCATCACTGCTACCCAGAATATCATCATCACCGTCACCCATGCTAGCATCAACGCTGGCATCCATGAGGCTCTTGCTCTTGGACTTGCGTATTTTGTCGATTTCAGCTTCTAACTTCTCCCGGACAGAGCCAGGTGGCAGTGCGGTGAAAAGGTCTTGCTTGTTGGCAGCCACAAGGATGGGGATCTCTGAGGCCACCTTAAGAGACGACTTGCCTTTATTCAACGCCCGTTTTTGAAGAATAAGAAGTACGTCGTACAGATATGAAGCTGTATCGCGCAACACTTCAACATCAGAAAGAGCAGCGGTGTCCACAGTGAATATGACCCCACGTAATTTGGACTTCGAGTCTTTCGAGTCTGACATGGAGGAAAGTTGCGAGATACCCTGGGGTCCCCGTAGTTTGCCATGACCAGGGGTATCTCTCACGCGGTATTTGACAGGGTTTTTGGATGTGTCCTTCAAGGATGGGTCATTGACCGACCGGTAGCGATTTGAGGCAGTGGGAACGGAGGCGGGAAGGCTGACGGTGGTGAGATTAGACGTCTGAGAAGTATGCGTTCGCTGAGTCTGCTTCTTTGCAAGAGGCGACGATTTCGTTTCAAGCTGTCAAAGTCCCAGGATAACGTGTCAGCATCCGTTTTCACCACCCATACGTCTTTCGAGCTGCATAGGCTTGCTTACCAGGGACAAGAGAGCAGTTTTGCCTGCCCCGCTGGGTCCAAGCAGTAAGAAGTTGCTAGATGGCGGGGAAGCAACAGCTTGATAGAAAATCAAATGTAGCAGAACTGGCAATCCGAATGCAATAAATGCGGTAATGGCGATAGCGATAGGATTTCCATCGAGCAGACTAGTAGCAATGCCGCCGACTGATCTCCAATCTGCATGACTCCCCATCTCAGCGGATAGGATGGATGATGGGAATGACCTGAGAAGACGGGTGAGAAATAACCAGATAGTAGAGAGCTAAGCTAGAATGATGGATTAATGGTCGTCACACTAGTAAATTAATGTCACTTTTCGGAGGTTAGCTAACATAGGTAGGCTAGCTCGTCAAATTATTTACCGGCTGCTGCAGACATTATCCCGCACATCAGGCCACCGCCCGTGGAGTGGAGTTTGGCCAGTGCCTGCAAAAGTATTATAATTGTGTTAGGTACGGAGTAGATTCTTCTTTTAAAACATGGAAATGCAGTTTTACCACCTGTACGGAGTATAGTACAATACATGCAATAATAGTATCATGTATGTACCCTGTAAGTAAGTACTGTACTGTACTGTACTATGCTAAAGTTTATATGTATGTACATACATGTACATTACAATACGTGGTCTCCCGCGATCGAGCCTTGAAATTCAATTAATCCAACCTGGTCAATCTCACATACCTCCGGTTTGCAGGGATGGCGGTAGGGTTAGTGATCTGGTGGTAATTGTCGTACGCGAGACCAAGAGCAGGCTTTCTTTGTTTCTTTCATTCGCTCATTCTTCCTGTCCATCCTTCGCTATTCCTTTGATGGTTCCCTGTTGCTCAGCCGCCGCAATCGAATGATATTAGAGTCCAGTATGAGATTCATCCGCTCGTTACCTGTGGTCCTCCCTCTATTCTCGACAGCGCTGGCAGATGTCGAGTTCACAGCGCCAGCGCGTGGTACGATAATGAAGGCTGGGGATGTAGTAACAGCACACTGGAGGGACTCTGGCGAGTCTCCTCGAATTTCTGAACTTGTACAGTACGATCTTTATCTCTGTGCCGGCGGAGACACATTGGGATCCCAGGTGGGTTGTTAAAGCCTCGTCTCCATAAACCAGTGAACCTTTCACTGACCACGAGGGGCCGTATAGGAGAACCTGGCTGTTCTTATCAAAGACGGTGTTTTTGCCCGCGGCAACTCGGTTTCTTTTAAAATTGATCCATCAGTTGGCGGCAACGAACCAAACGCATAGTAAGAATAAGGCCTACTTCCACAGCTCGCCAGCTCATCCTATTAACAATGGCTTTGATCTGCAGCTTCCTGAAAATGGTTGCATCCGGTCCCGACGCCCATGTAATCAATTTCTCCGATCGTTTCACGCTTACAGACATGGCCGGCGCTTTCTCGTCGAATTTGGACGATGGCATTGGTTCACCTAGCGAAGACCACGGGCAACATGAACCGCAGAAAAGGCAAGCAGCTGGAGCCTATACAATTCCATACCAATTGCAGACCGGGCCTACAAGATATGCGCCTATGGCAAAAAACCTGGGTCAACAATCCCCACAGATAGGTCGCCAACTCCCCAATTTCCGACCAGCGCATACGAGATTGCCACCGCATACCTTTCTGCGCCTACAGTTCAGACTACAGTGTCTGCTTCTTTAACGTACTCCGTTTCCAGTATTGAGAACACTGTATGTATCGCAAGGCTTGATTCCTTAAGTCGACATTCTTGTAACTGACCAGTTGTATAGGCATCCCCTGCACCACATCCTCATGATAAGAAGATGAAAAGATTTCTGGAAAGGTGGAAGGATTGAATATCAACAATACAATAGAGTGACAGGGCCAGACCATTAGGGGCGTGACTATCTGGTTGTTCTTGTGATTTTGCATTGATTTGGGATTGGTCGGCTTTCCTGTGGCGTTGAGACTTGCGTTCGATGTCTGGCTTATATTTGATTTTCTATGTTTGGGTTGATTGAATGTGGTATTTCTATAGTATCTGAGAACTGGAACGCTCATGGAAGCCCTTACTCATCTATATACAGTGCTGTTGTAAGCATAAACCTTGAAAGAGATCATGTATCATAATGTTATCCTAGGATATAAAATCGCCCTGATGGCACTATATGCAGGGTAAGAAGCCATAGTATGAAAGCTAGGCAGAGCGGTTAATTCATTTACCTAAACCAACGGTTGGCTACCGCAATGGAGGATCATCCTGTTGAAAGAAGGAGATATTTTCTCGAAGGGCGACATATTCACTATCTGCGTATCCGAGCAAAGTTTGAATTTGAGTACTCCTGTGCCCTTTGATGCGCTCGATTTCGAGGCTGCCGTAGTTGACCAGTGCACGCCCGACCTCTTTGGGCTCCTGGCCGTGGTGGAGAAAATCGCCATTCAATGAATCAGGGGAGAGCCTCTGTACTACAACCAAACGTACTGCTTCCTGTTGTGCAAAATGACCATCCACACCCACAACGCCTGCTGGTAGGAGACTGGCTTTCTTCTGGAGGGCACTGTATGCGCCGTAGTCAATGAATATGGTTCCATGGGGCTTCAGACCGTGGAGCAGCCAGAATGTCCTGGATTGAACCGGATGATCAGAAGGAAGGAAGCGTGTATGCAGAGGGGGTACTTCAGTGACAGCTCCATTCATTGGTATGGGTGCATTTTCTTCTTGCTTAACCTGCTGGAGATATTTTACAATCTCATGAACGTTTCCAGGTTTCGAGCTCTTGGTGATAATCGTCGTTACGCCAGCGCTAGTTCCTAATTTTGCAGCGACAATTTTAGTGCTCATACCCCCAGTCCCAAGGGACGATCCAGCTGAGGATACATCAGCCTCCAACGAGGATATATCTGAGACAACTTCGATGGGACTTGCATTTGGGTTGTGGCGTGGATTAGCAGTATACAGACAGTCAACATCCGTCATCAAAAATAGGTAGTCGGCCTTGACCATGGCAGCTGTTATGGCCGACAGTGTGTCGTTATCACCAAATTTGATTTCCTAGATAAAGCGTATAATTAGGTTCCATCGTACTGACATAATTTTGGGCTGAGGCTTTACCGAAACAGCTATAGTATCGTTTTCATTGACGATAGGGATAACACCCATATCAAAAAGCTGTGAAAAAGTATTTTGGGCGTTGACATATTGTGTTCTCTTGGTATAAGTTAGATGTCGCTTACCATATCATTTATGAGCACTTAGGCCTTACATCTGCTATGTCATTCCTAGTCAAGAGAACCTGAGCCACAGGTAAACGAAGGTGCGAAAATAAACCATCCCAGAGGCTCATGAGTCTGCATTGTCCAACAGCCGCGAGTGCCTGGCAAATACTATGAGTGAATGTTCTTTGACTGACAGCACATATAATTGTCCATACCTGAATGCGAGGCAAACTCTTGGGTCTTTCTTCGACATCCATCCTCCGCAACCCCACTCCGACAGCCCCCGAGGAAACAAGAACAACATTGTGGCCATCCCGGCGAAGCTTGGCTGCAGTTTCAACTATCAGAGTGAGAATTGAAAGTATCGGCTCATGAGTGCTTTCATCTACTATGGAACTCGTCCCTGTTGGAAAATCATAAGTTGATATTCTCTAAAACTAGGTGCATTGTTAAGTTGGACTGATCCCCGCACCTAATTTGATAACGATTGTGAGACGTCGAGAGGCCATGGTAACTTGGGACCCCTAATATAGCCAAAACCTAACATGCAAGAGCACTTATCGTACACTGTATCCAAAAAATGAGATGCTGCTTCTAGGCTTTAGGCGCTTCTCTCTCCTGAAAGCCAAGCAAGGTCCGGAGTCGGAGTCACCCATGCGATTGCTATAAATATACTGCCAATTATTACCGCCAGGTTGTGCGGAGAGCATCGGCGAAACTCTCTTCCGCATGCTGAGCTTCAGCATGTTAAGACGGGGTGAGTTTGTTGGACTCAATTTGTTTCCTCCAAGATGTCAGGGTCACAACAGTCTACGACCTCAGAACCTCCAGTAAGTACTCATAGTACTGGGTTTCTACCAGGAGACGACACATGGACACAATGGCGCAATATCTTTGCAATCTTGACGGGGAAAATGTCAGATGAAGGGGTCGAACAGTTTCGTGTCGCGAGGGACATTCGAAATGAAGCCGCAGATTGCAAGCGTTGCGAGGACCAGCGTGATTACCTTCTGCAGTGGAGTGAGTTCTTATATCCCATTTCGAACAGCTTCTAGAAGACCCGATAGTTGCTAAAATGCTCGCACTTTAGGCCCTGTAATTCGTTATCTGAGCGATAACATTCGACAACTCGGAGGTGACCTATCTAGTCACAATATCTACTGTCGTCGGTGTACGAATAGGAAAGCGGGAGGCTTTGATCCGGACTTTGGGATCCTGCTTTGCGCAAATGAGATGAAAGACCAAGGGCATCTCGAGGACACAATGGCTCACGAAATGGTCCATGCTTATGATCACTTGAGATTTAAAGTTAACTGGGCAGATAACTTGAGGCATGCAGCGTGTACTGAGGTACCAAAAACTGAGAATCCTTTACAGGGATTTTGCTGACTATAGTTCAGATACGGGCCAGCTCACTTAGTGGGGAATGCAGATGGGCGCGGGAGTTCTTTCGACGAGGTCAATGGCGATTCACACAACAACATCAGGAATGTGTCAAAAGAAGAGCGATTTTGTCGGTGCGGGCAAGGCCTGCATGCAAGGATGACGCTCACGCCGAGAGGGTTGTAAACGAAGTTTGGGATAGCTGCTTCAGAGACACTCGGCCGTTTGATGAAATTTACCGATGACACCTCGTGGTCTCTAACCTACCTGATACTACTCCACTTGCTGTTCAATTTTTCAGTCCGAAACTTCCATGTATATTATGTTCCATGTAACCAGAGCGAAGATAACAATTAACACCATATTCGAGACTCCTTCATAAAAGCAAATGAACCCAAGGAACTCCATCAATCCAAAGTAAACTCCTTTGGGAGTTAAAAAAATCTCAGAACTCCAAAACCCCGCTGAAATGCATGGATAACACCTCATACTTTACCTTCCTTTGAGGAGCCAGAACTTCTTTTCGTAACTCGGTCGTCTTTTAGACAGTGCTTAAGTATCCAAGGGTGTTTTTGGATTTCATCTAGCGAAATACGCTTCTCAGGATCAAGAACAAGTAACTATAAGGAGTAAGCATGTGAGGTGACATTCAGTTGCCTTCCAGAGGTTGAAACATACTCTTTTGATCAAGTCTTTTGCCTCGGGGCTCACAAAGGAAGGAACTGTCATGTCTGCTCGTGCAATCCGTCTTTGTGTCATGACAGGAGTATCCTCAAATGGAGCTTCTCCGACCAAAAATTCGTAAGTCAGCACACCTAAGCTCCACAAATCAACTTTTTCACTGTAGTAATTGTCCTGCGAGCCTGGCTTGAGCATCTCGGGTGGCAGATAATCAAGCGTTCCGCACATTGTCTGCCTCCTGTTGTTGGGTGCGTGGACACTCCACCCAAAATCACTGATCTTGATTTCACCATGGATCCCGACGAGGATATTCTCTGGTTTTATGTCACGGTGCATGACATGTTTCTTATGCAGATATTTCAAAGCAGCAGCCATCTGGGCAATATACTGGGCAGCCTTCCACTCCGGAAATCGATGTTCTTTTCTCAGGTGTTTATACAGCTCTCCCCGGCCGGCAAATTCAAGGATCAGAAAAATTCGCTTGCTGTCTTGGAAGTGGCCATAGAGTCTTAAAACATTCGGGTGGCGCAAGTTGCTCTGGATTTCAATCTCCCTTCGGACCTGCTTTTGCACCCCACCCTGTTGCAATTCAGACTTGTGCAAGACCTTAAGAGCGCACACAAACCCGGATGATCGTTCCTTAGCTAGATAGACACGACCAAATTTACCCTTACCCAAGGGTTTTCCTATTTCAAACATTCCCAGATGTAGCTTCTTCGGTGCTGGTTGGTCGTAAAGCGATGGTTGGCGTTGGTCACCGTTTTCATCTACGTTGCGATGCGATAGTGTACCCTTGGCAGGGGATGAACTAACATTTATCGAATTGACCTTATTATCATTCGTATTCTGCAGAGCCAGCTTGAGCAGATTCGACCGATTGGCGCCATTGTTCAACTGTGCCGTGGTCCCAAGTCCAGACAGGGAGACAGCTGTTGACAGAGAGCCCTAATCACCAAGGTGAGTAAGGAAACACTTCATGCACTGTGCAGTGAAGCGGCAGCACTTACTTTATTCTTCGCATAGGTTCCACAGCTGTTGTTTGATACATTCTCATCCTTGACTGATAGATGTTCGAAGCGGCTTTCCAAGGTCTTCGTGGTCATGGCTAAAACGTCAAGGGGGGAGGGCGAGTAGTCTATAGGAAAGTAATGATTAAAGTATAGGAAGAAACAAAAAGGCAGCTGTGTAGCAATTGTGTGGTTTACATAGACATTATTGAGGCTGCAAGGTGCTGCTGTTGTCGACAAGGAATTTGAAGCGAATCAAATCAAGTATCCTGGGCATTTCTGTTGATCACATCACGCTCCTCAGCATGTCACCACGGCAACGCCTCGGACTACCTCTTTCTCCGACACCGCGGGGTTAATCAATCCTCCGCAAATGGTGACTTCGATAAGGAACCCCTGGAGTCAAGGCACTTCCTGCTATCTATTCATTCGTAATACTTGCTCAATATGTGTTCTAGCAGCTCTCGCGTGCCTGCATTCGCCATGGGGAATCCAGCTGCGGTATCCATCGCTGCTCAAAAACCTAACACCATTTCCGTGCAAGGCTTCAAGATCACTACAGAAAAGCGGCCGATACTAAAAGCTGAGCCGATTGAAGACATGACAAAAAGGCTAGGAATTGCACCGCCAGAAATGATCTTCGGTGACAACTTTGTCACAATTCAGCATGAGAAAAGCCGCTGGGAAATCAACTTCAACGCGTATGACGCCCTGGATCGCGTGGACAAAACTGGTGCATCGATGCTCAAAGTCGCTTATTCGAAAGAGTGGCAGAGAAGCAGGTACTAAGGATCCTTTGCATAAGGACCCCTTGGCGATAGGTTATTAACTAGTACGCAGAGAAAAGACACATGAGGGCATCAAGGAGGTTGTAAAGCCCTTTGACTGGTCCTACACCACAGACTATACGGGCACCGTTCAGGCTAATGGTCGGTCATTTGAACCAACGACAAGATCCATCCCCTTAGAACTATTAAAACGACCGGATCCCATACTCTTTTTTGATGAGGTCATATTATACGAAGACGAACTCGCTGATAACGGCATCACTATGCTATCCTGTAAAATTCGCGTTATGCCAGCCAGGCTACTGTTACTATCGAGATTCTTCCTACGACTCGACAATGTTCTGTTTCGGCTTAGGGATACGAGGGTATATATCGACTTCGAGAACTTGGAGGTGATCAGAGAGTTCCAGTCCAAGGAATTAGACTATGAAACAGTTCGACAGGTATTTCCTTCCCGCCAATGGAATTCTAAAATATAAAGAAGAGTGGATGGATAGAGGTTGCGCTGCATCGACCCGAGGAGGCTAATAGTTGCTTTACAGACTCTAGCGACAACGAGAGATGATGTTCCCGCCGCTATGCGTGACCCTAATAGGCTTTCGGAGATTCTTCCTCTTCGCGAAAAGCGTTTAGAACGAGTCACTCTAGGGGATTAGAAAAGGCAACTATGAGATGATAGTAAAATCCTATCCGTCCTCGACATTGCGCACTTCCACATAGGGTGCGCCGGAAAGGACATAACAAGGACCAAAGGAACTATTATCTTAGCACTCTTTGACTAGCTCGGCCATCGCTGTCTCGTTTTACAACGGCCCTTACCAGGCAGGCCCTCTGTGACAGGATACTCTGACTCTTAGCACCACATATCAATTGTCAGACTTACTTGTATCGGAGCTGGCTAATTGGATAGTACGCTAACTTTCATTGGTCTCAGCACCCTGCCGGTCCTCTTCATGAAGGCATGCGATTCAAGCTACCTCAGATTCGACAATTTCATTTACCATGTCTATGATCAGGGGATGAATAGCGTCTCTACGATAATGTGGTCCATGCGTAATTGGACTCGACCATTTATTACTACCTACATAGAGGTTCTAGTAGCCGTATCCAATCAGGAAGAGTCGTGTTATCATTATACAGCAGCAAACAATGCAAACGCAGCTTACTCATCACTTGTACAAGATGGAGATTGGCAGACTCCGCAGGGCCACCCATAAATATTTGCGACTAACGCGTGAATCGGTCACGGTTTGATGCTCGGTTTTTCTCTATTAGATATGCCTCCCAAATTCATGTACACTGCAAGGTTGCGGGATCTTTGCTATCCCCGGTGCTCAGGACGTCAAGTACATTCCCCCATCTAAGAACTGAAAGTCATCGTGCAGACAGACTAAAAATTCCCAGGTAGCCGCAATTAGATCGTCTGTCTCGTCGCAACGTACAATATGCACAACGTCTTTTGCGCGCTATCAGGGTTCCACTCCCTGCTCGGTGTTTCTCGTTCCCGCGCCCCTCGCAAACGGTCGCTATGGTCAACGTCACCCGCGAAATGTTTCTGTATTCCCCAGTCCTTGTTTACCGACTCGCCGGGCTTCTTCGCGATTATCCCGAGTGATTATGCCCCGTCCCGGGACCACTGCTGAGACATACGTGGCGTATGGAATGACACAAAAACTTTTCGAGGCCTGCTCTAGTCAAGCAGATTACAGTATACCTCAGGCATCTCAAAAGGGCGCCCAAGTCCCTAAAACTGAAGCCGGCGAAGATCTCGGAGTTGGGAAAGGATGGTGGTATGAAGGTTTGTTTCCCTAATATTGACCGACCTTGATTAGTGAAAACTAATGCCCGTGGTCATTATCAGACCTAGGCCTCATACCAACCTTCTCAACTTGGTCTCAAATTACTTTTTTGCACATGTACCTTCTAACTGTCCGCTTGCGAGTCTTACCGTCGTACGAGAGCTTTCAGACTTATTCCCGACATCTGATTGACCACTTCTCGCATAATGCTGAGCACCGCATGGACGTCCTACATGGGTTCACTAGTCGTACAATCCGGAACAAGTTTCTCAAAGACCTCTTCATCCAGTGGAGAGGTGTTCTTGCGGCCTATGATGAGGGCCTTGTTAAAGGAGACGCCGTGCTAGGTGCCGCTATCTGGAGAAATTTATGGAAAGCAAACCATACCGGACCAGATGGGAAGGAACTGGATTGGACGAAAATAGCTCTGGTCGTTGCATATATGCGGCGAGTAACTTCGGAGCTTTCTCAGGTAAGCGAGGCGGATCTCGTCTTTCAACTATGCCAGCGAACTGGCGATAAACCCAGTGTTTTCGGATACTCTGAATTCGATAAAAAACTAGTCCAAGGCAAGCGATAATTGGCTGAAGACCTCATTTGTAATAACTTTTTTCGCCCTCTTCTCTTCATCTGTTGTTTAAATTCAAATTTACCCTATCCGCAATAGTAAACTGTTGCATACCACATCTATGCATGTTACGTATAGGCAGTGAACATATGCTGATACAAGTAGATACCGCGATACTTTGACTTTTGCTAAACTGCATAAGAGAGGCAGCCACCCCCCCCCCCCCCCCCACACATAGATTGGACAAGCATAGAACCTCCTTAATTCGAAACCAAGCATAACTGTTGGGTCCACAGCCATAACAGACTCGAGCACAGACAATTAAGTAGGGGCTACTTCTCAAAGTCACCATCGAACCTACTCTTCCCTCTTTCCGAAGAGATCTTTCTCAACCATCGCGCGACAGATGGGATGATAGAAATCTTTATTCTTCTCAAAGGTGTCGATCGCAAGAGGGCGATTAACCTTTTGCAGGTTTCGGTACCTATATGACGGGGTTAGCCTAGGGAATGGCTTGTGGTAGACAAGCTATACTTACAGAGGTCGCACAAATTTCATCCTACCAATTCTACCTAATAGATCTGCCGTCGGTTTATACACGGTGTCGTCGCCGGCCTTTAACCCTACTTGGAAATAGAGATTGGCGACTTCAATGTTTTCACTCTTGGCGAGGCCGTAGACTTCACCCAGAATCCTCGACAGTTCAGGGGTAAGTGGCCGCTCGAACAGAAGAATTTGCTCCAAGAGGACCACGATTTGGTTTGCTGTCAGCCCCTCAATATCGCTTGCCTGAGGCTGAAAGGATGAGTTAGGAAGGGACTTCCATTTGCTAGATAGCTCGTAAACGACATCAACGAGGGACGTGTCGAATTGTGGCTTGGGGGGCAAGCCAGGGGCATAGAACCACGCATCCCAATCGACATTTTTCAAGAGATTGGAGACTTCCAGATCATGCTGGAAGAATTCGAGCATAGTTGCCTTAAACTCATACGAATCGAGAGACCTTCCTTTGAACTTCGTAAAATACTAGAAGCATTTTAGCAAGCTGTCGTTCTAGACAGAAATGGGAGGGGGGCGCCTACATGAGGAATGAATAGGTCAAACTTGTCCTTCCCCATCAGATTTTCTAAGTAAAATAAGAAATTGAATCCCTTTTCGTACGGAATGCTTGAGAATGCATCGTCAGGGTCCTTCCCTTTAAGATCAGTGACTAACTTAGTAAACGGATGATCATGTCCAAAATGCTCCACAGAATCTGCAAGAGACTTCCAACCAATGATGGCTGAGAAATGTCGATAAGCTTCACCATGTCTGCATGCCAAATTAGCAATTTGATCCGTAGGATGCCAACGTTAGAACTCACACGGCAGCTAGGATCTTTTACATGGTCAGTATGTGTAAAATTGTCAGTGGTATCAAGTGGATTGACAGGGCTTGAGGGACAAACAAACTGACACGTCTCTCGAGATAAGTAGTCCAGCCTTCGTTCAGCCAGAAATGTTCCCATGAGGCATTGGTGACAAGATTACCACTCCAGCTATGTGCGAGTTCGTGAGCAATAACATCGACATTTTCCCTATCCTAGGAACCTGTGTCAGGAAATCACCGACAGGTGACACCGGTATATCTCGGGAAATACCTTTGAGATAATGCTGGGGGTCGCAAAGGTGAAGATTGGGTTTTCCATGCCTCCATATGGAAAGCTAGGGGGGAGGATCAGGACATTGTACTCGCCCCAAGCATACGGATAGACGATTCTCTGTATGCAGGTCAGGCTCTGGAGATAACATCCTTATATATCAAAATCGGGCGAACCTCAATTGCATGCATGAATTTTTCAGTGTCCGCTTCAAGCTCCCACTGGCATTCCCTGAGGTTGTCGGGACTGGTTGCAACGACACTCCGGGGCCCAATTGCAGCTTCCGAGATATCACTGTTATTAACCAGTCAGTTTATAACCCAAGCAGGCATTCTGAATCTCCATACCCACTAGCCAACGCGAACAGATAACTTGGGATAGGCAGCTTTTGGTGAAACTGATACAGAGTTTTACCGCCAGATTGGGCTTTTTCTTTATTGCCTCGAACAGGCAATCCACTAGCAACTACAGGAAGAGATGAAGTGATGTTGAAGTCAATAGTAGACTTGACATCTGGTGTATCCTGGCACGGGAAAATTGACCGTGCATGGATAGCCTGGCACTGAGAAACTATATGAGGGTAGCAAGTTAGAAAAGCCTAGCAGTTCCTTAATATCCCTACCCGTTGCAGGAGAGGAGCAAAGGTTAACTTACACATATATGGATGTTTCCTATTAGAAGTTTGGGCTGGTGTCAGCCACTGAAGGGCAGTGCACTTTTCGGTCGTCTTAACCGAGATCTAAATGCCCAGGTCAGATTCAACATGTTAGACGATACGCAAACTGGTGGACGACTTACATCAACCTCGACCATCTCGTTCAATCCCACACCCTGGTCAAGCTTAATCTTCAATGCAGCTCCATACGGCTCCAGCGGGGGAAGGATCTCCCAGCGAGAAGCTTGGCCGTCGACTTTCACATTACCGACATCCACGTGGTTCGTATCCAAGATGATTTCCGTAGATTTTGCGTCGGTGATGGACTTGAACTTATGAACAACATTCCCAACAAGCTTCTTCTGTTCGAATAGAATATCGAAATTTGCGGTTATATGAGTAGAGACCCAATTATTATAGTTACTCAGGGTGTTGGGATCCCGAGGTGAGTGGATAATAGTTGCCATGCTACGTCTCGAAGCCTGGGCGATCCAGGGAATTCGTCTGGTGACTCCAAAGAACAGTATGGGATAGCAGCTGTAAACAACAGAACCTCGAGGGAACCTAGATTGCCAGAGCTGAGACAGAGAAGTACGGATCATAGAACCCTTCCCCAATTCTCTGAGTGTGTGATAATTGAAATTAATGGGCGACACCGATTTCATTTAAAGTCATAGGCCAGGGTTCTTCAGTCGGATGTAGGTGGGGAACATCTTGTATTTCCATTACATAAACATACCTCTGGTAAATCATTGTACTCCGTAGGTAATGTACATACATATATTTGTATACATGATATGATGTACGTGTTAGGGTACATACCGTCGTACTGCCTATACATAGAAGGGATACTTTTCTCAAGACGCTAAGATGAATATATACAATAACTAGGCACTGTGCTATTACCACCACCAACAGTATAGCTAACCATGATCATAGTAGTTATAACTAACCTTGCTTAGTAATCACCATACTGTGATTGTCTGTAGACGCTTAGAGTCGGTGATACTTGAAGCTTTGAGATCACGCAATGTCTGCTAAATCTCGAGATGATGGTAAGAGATTATAGCCTAAATGGCTTCCCTGTTCTCACTCCCCCTTCTTCTTCTCCTTCATCGCCTTTGAATTCACATGATCGACTGACCTGTAAAATCACTACACAGAGCTACTCATGGTATAATAAATACTGGTATGTACATACTAATACGGATTCTGTACACTAGGTAAGTATTTTTTCTTCTCTTTTACATGATGTGACATTGTCTTAACCTTGAATAATGACTGACGCGTAAATCTAGATCTTTATGTATTTTCGAGGTATCTCTCAATCATTTCCATCGCTTCAAAGTTTAATCATCAACTGAAATAGTTATTTGAAGTTCTATTAGTCAATACTTCCCAGTAATAGTTATTCTGACTGGCCTTCTCTCCTCGAATTATCATCTCCTTGAGAATTTTACCCCTTCCTTCGATACCCTCTCTTTTGACTACCTAGGTTGTCAATGGATATTCCTCAAGTGCAGATTTCCGGGTTTGATAGCTCCCATGGTCCTGGGAACGCGCAAAAAGCGGAAACGCGCGACGTAGACATGGATTCGAGCCAACACGCGAATGATGCTATAACACAAGATGTGCCCCTATCAACTGAAATAACGGAGCTCCAACCGAAAGAAGCGGCGCCTCCAAAAAGAAATCCTGGTCTTCAGTTTCTCGAGTAAGGCTACTATATTGTTACATCTGATGGCGCAACATCGTCATCCTTCCCTGTTCAAGGATCTTCAACTTATGCCGTTTAGATACTTAAAGTCGCCTATTGTGGAACTTACTATAGGAAAAGGAGAAACCAAGACCACTTTAACAGCTCACCAAAAACTACTTCTGGAATCACCCTTCCTTGCTGAGCGAGTCGCAGTATTTCATGGTTCGGGGCCTGTGGGTCAAATCAAAAGGGTTATAGAAGACCTTTTACCCTGATGCTAATATTCTATAGCGCCGCATTGAGCTTCCCGACGAAGATGTAGAGGCCTTTGGCTTTTTTCTCCAATTCCAATATACCCGCAACTATGCCAGCTCTCTCGCCGATGCCTCGAGTGACGAAGACGCAGCTGTAGGAGAAACCGATGATAGTGGTGAGCAACTACTGAAACACGCACGTGTATACACATTGGCAGAGAAACTTGGAATACCAGCACTGAAAACCTTGGCCCACTCAAAGATTCACCGTGTGAACAGCACTTCACACGGTGAGATTGCCTATGCTCGATATGTCTACACCCACACCCCAGCCGACGATGCTACGATTCGGAAACCTGTAGCATCTTTCTGGGCTCTAAGAAGCCATGTTCTACGACATGAAGCTGAAGAGGAATTCAGGAAGCTGTGCCTTGAGGTTCCCGAGTTCTGTTTTGATGTATTTAGCATGGTACTTGACCATAAAGAAAAGCGCGCTCAAGATAAAGCTGAATCCGAGTCTGCTATCAAGGGGAGTGGAAGGAAACGGCTCAGGAGTGGTCTGTAGCTGGGCCCTGCAATCATCCTCAATCAAGGGCCCGTCTAACAACCTGGTTTATAAATATTATTCACCAGGGCGGAGTTCGTATCCTTTCATTTTTCTCTTCGTTTTCTTTCAAGAAAACGCAATTATACCATGGTACTGCATATAACGTGTATTCAACTCAACACAACAACTTCACCAGTTGACTTCTAGCCAGCTAGGGTGGAGCCTGATAGCATGAAATGGAAGTATAGCTCTGGCATATAGATACTTCCAGATCAGAATGTATTCCAATATGGTTCACGGCCCACGTATGTGCCGGCACTGTATATTTCATCATCATGATGTTACCTACAAGGCCAAGCTTTCCATTTCCTCTATAGCTTTCGGCGCTGTGGTCAAATTTTCGTGGCCATCTTTAGTGATATAAATATTATCCTCGATACGAACACCTCCCACCATCCAATACCGCTCCAAAACAGTGGTATTGATGTACTTCCCTAGCTCTGGGGATTGAGAATAGGGATCGATAATGAAGCGGCAGAAGTAGATCTATAAGAACACAGAGTTTAGCACACCAGGACATAATACAATAGTTGGAAATAGGCTGCATAGACTTACACCTGGTTCAACAGTGACAACGGAACCTGCAGGCAAACGGCCTCTGACACGGAGGTATTTGAACATAGTATCCTTGTCTCCATAGTTAGGGTTGCCCCCAGTGTCATGCGTATCCATTCCAAGATAGTGGCCGAGGCCATGAGGGAAAAACGCTACGCTAATTCTCTTCTCAAATAGTTCATCCTCGGAGCCATTTAGAATCCCCAAAGCGAGCAAGCCCTTGATGGCAACACGGTGCGCATGCGCATGCACATCCTCCCATTGAACATCTCCTTTAAGCATTGAAATGCATTCTACCTGCATTTGTAGGACGATCTCATAAATCTGGCGGGTTTCTTTTGTAAATCTCCCGCCTAAGGGGAACACGCGCGTTATATCCGAGCAATATGCCCGGTACTCGCCTCCAGCGTCAATGAGAACATTGCTCTTCCTTTGCTTCGTTACAGGGTCCGTCAGGTCATCGTCATTCTTGCCATAGTGAAGGGTGGCCCCGTTTGCACCGCAAGCAACGATGGGATGATAAGATGCTCACGAGCACCATGAGCGATACACGTCGCGATAAACGCGCCTTCAATCTCACGCTCGTTTACCGCAGTCTTTGAGGCTTTTATGGCAGCAACATGTGCCTTGGCAGAGATATCATTAGCCTTTCTCAGAAGAGCGATCTCATATCCGTCTTTCACAATGCGCGCCTTTTCAATAGCTTCCTTCAGGACGGAAAGACTGGTTTCTGCAAATCCTTGAAATTCGGTTCCGCTAGAGACCTGATCTGCAATCGCGAAAGCTACGGCATTGCCACCATATGCTGAGCCAATAGAAAGAAGAGTGGCATTGATTTCAGTCGTCGCAAGCACACAGTCAACATCGTAAAGCTTCATGGCCTCATCCGCGGAGAGGGGAAGCCCTGACCAGATTACCTCTTCCGCATCAATAGGAGGTATAAACAGAGTGAGTTTGTCAGCGTTAATGTCGTAGATCAAGTACGAATCTGGAAGCGGGCAACCTGATAAGTAGTAAAAGAAACGCCGTTGCCTGGTCGCCGGATATGGTGAGTTCACTAAGCCTATGGAGCAACGGTTCGGATAGAAAGGAGTAAATTAATGTTACCTGAATGGCATCGGTTCGTCATTATCCTCTATAAGACGAGTTTTCTGAGCTTCTAAGTAAATCACTCCAGGGGCACCATGCCCATGACGAGCCTGAAGAAGCTGGGCAACCCGGCGCGCATGGGATTTAGCCGGATATTTGCCTGCTAGTATATCATCCACAGTGGCCATGATGTACACTTGCGCAAATGAACGGGAGCTGCGCTAGGACTCACAAAAATAACGGAGGTGTAGAAGAGCCTGGCTTTCAGAGAGCCTTCAAGTGAACTTAGCAACTCTGGTGGGGTTTTATCTGTTTCGCTTGCGGGGCTTACTTCGCGTGACACCGCTTATCATCGGGTAAAGGCCAAGTCATTCGGCTTGGGTTCAGCTGGCGGCAGCAACATTCATATCATAGTTAACTATCGCAACTAACTTCAGCGTAGGGAATTATCTACTCCAATGTACTGCCTTGGCTACCAGGGACATCTTCAAATTCCATTTCCCATTTATCGACCTCAGCAAATTTCTTCGCCTGCAGTCTCAGCTCTTCACTCAGGAAATCGACCGACAACGGCGACTCTGACAGTGAGGCGAACTCCAATGCATCCGAATCCAGCAGTGAAGATAATGGCGATGACATATCGGTCAGCTGGTTCTCTTCGCCGGTGACTGTGTGTATATGAGGCCTGGTGAAAGAGTTTGTTTCATGATGATTCTCACGGACTTGATTTAGGGGTTTCGTAATCCTTGCGGAGCTCTTGGGCTTATCACCCTTGTTGACCACTATTCCAGCCCTTTGTTCATTCTCCCGTCGAGCTTCGAAGTATGGTTTTAGCTTTGACTTGGCAGTTCGCCTTCTTCTGGTTGAGCAGTTCAATTCGTCATCATTCTGATCTGTAGTAGAAGTATTATCTCCACTTGAGTCACTTGGAAGTTCTAACTCAACCACGTTGCGACGTTCGCGGCGTTCACGGCACCGTTGGCGACGCCGAGGGAGGAGTCGGTCTTGTAGAGTTGCCGTGGGGATGGTAGTCGCCTCATTAGTTAGGTCTGAGTGCACCCTTGCGCCTTGTTTAATAGGATTCAATGGCCGCGCTGAGTCTGATGTGAAGGCTGGGGCAACGGGACTCGATAGGGGACTGCTGCTCAGAGGCGGTGCCATAGTCTGATTGAACGCTTCTAAAGACTCCAATGATTGGCCTAATTCCAGAGAGTCCTCGTTTCCGGTATGAGGCGACTTTCCTTTGCGAGTGTTCTCCGCTACTACTGGAGGCGACTGAGAGACCTGACATTCTTCGATAGAACGTTTCCGCTTGAATGACTCCACACTAGAAGGCAATGAAGGCTGGGATGGAGATGGGGATACGGCCTGTCTAACTAGAAGCGATTTTCCTCGGGTAAGATTCAGGGGCGTGGACTCGTCCTCGGGGCTCAAGCCACCCAAAAAGTCGTCATCGTCCAAATCAGACGATCCATCCTCTGCTTGCATCATTTGCAGAATGCTCGCTTGCCGAGGTCGCCGTCTAAAGTTACTCAATATTGAGCTCTCGAAAGCAGGCGTTCCCGGTATCCTTGAACTCATGTCAACTTTCCGTCCAGCCATGGATAGAGTAGACGAGTAGCCACGAGACCTCGTGGGTGGCCGGCTGCCTGTAGCACCTCGTTCCCCCATTGGAGAAGATTCGATCGCGTGTTCATTTTTTCTAGCCAGGGGTGTTTGATTTCTCGATTGTCGTAAAGTGTTCCCCTGTTGGGCACTGGATACCAGTTGTGAAGAAATCCCCTCGTCCTGGTTATCAGGTGCCGCCGGTGGCCTGGAAGTATTCGATGCGCTCACGTCACACTCGTTACTTGGCTCCGCCTTTCCCTTAGGTATTGCGGACGCCTTTGTTGTTGTTAGCCGATTGCGTTTTGTTGGTGGACGAGGCATGCTTGTAGGGATTTCAGTTCTTCTTTACAGACGTTCCCGTAGCTTCAATCTAGGCTTCTTTTTCCTTCACTTTACCTCCTTTTTCTTCTTTTCCTCCTCCTCTTCTTTTTTTCTTCTTCCTTGCTTTCTTATCTCTCTTCCGATATATTGAGTGGATATGCCAACCTCGAAATCGTGTAAACGGTGCACAGAAAGCGAAGTTGTAATTAGAATGGGTTGTTGTATGTAACCCCTTCAAGTCGCGCGTCATTTGTTTTTTGAGGAACAGCGCGTCCCGCACGTGCTTCCTCCACTGCCGTTATGCGCAGTATATACTCCGTACATGGTAACTGTGGGGATAGTTTTGGGTTCTAGTTCTTTTCTTTTTTCTCTTTTCTTTTCTTTCTTTCTTTTGTGTTGTCTTCGCTTACATACATCTTAAGTACTGTCATTCCCAACTTTAGATACATATCGTCCCAAGACGTATAATTTACTACAAGCCGCTACCCCTCGCTTCGTTCGGTGGATTGAGCGGTTTAAATGCTAGATAGTTAACTAGTACCTATACTTAGTACTATCCTACGTTCCGCCTTGTAATATGAAGCCGTACAATAGTTATTAACGCTATATATTTATTCATCCAATCTCCATAGGCTGTATGTTCTAAGCAATTGGGTAATTCAAGTGGTTTAAGCAATTTATAGAGGCCACTCTATGAGAAGTCCGACTAACTATTAGATCACTTTCCCTAAGGCAAAAGGGAAAAATGCATACTTTATATTCTACGCCAACGCGCTGCGATGGTCTGTATCTCTCCTGCTCGTTCCTCGCAAGAGGTCCGAGCTTGCTGAGACAAAAAATACATGTTTTAAAAAAGCTAATAGCCGGCGTAACAGCATATCCTGTATTATAACCATTATTAGCTGGAAAGCACAGTTCCCCGCTTTCCAGCCCTGATTGATCAGTCAATCTAATTAGAAAATGCCTATTCCGTAATACTTCTGGCCTGCCGACTGAACTAATTTAACCCCAGCATCCTGATAATTCAGTGCTCAGATGAACCTCTGTCCCTTGCGTTCGCCCAATGCAGTTATGAGACACTCTGCCGTTTATCTTGCATCAAATCCTGTGGGTTATGGTATTCCAGCTGCTACTTACTTCACTCGTCCCCCACACATACTGATGAAAACTCACAAACGGCAGACTTTGAAACCTGTCAAGTAGGATGTACCTGCTTTCAGAAGACCGACTGTTTCTGCTTCACATCCGATCCATGTTGTAATGTCTCAGTTTGAAGCCATGTCTCCTTCTCCCCAAAGAGACAGAGATGCTCAAGTCGATGCAGTCACCGGTGCGGCTGCTTCTGACGACTTGCAGTCGAGTAAGAAAAAGCGATCCAATTCTGATGTGGCCGAATATCCCCGAAGCGCGCCACAATAGCCGTATGCTTCTCTCCCTCCGTTGCCCTTCCTTTGCTATATCACCCTCCATTTCATTTTCACTACGTGGACATTCATTGATCATGGATAATGGCAAGCGTAATAGTGTCAGATATGCCGCCTGCGGAAAACAAAATGCAATGGGGCGCGCCCAAAGTGCCAGCTCTGTACGGATCTAGACACCGACTGCGTCTATAGAGAGCCTGGAATCAAGCTTGATGCCGGTGATAAACTGATCATTGAAAGGCTCAACCGTATCGAGGGACTCCTGCAATCAAGCATAGCAGCACATTACTCACTACCCTCAACGTCACCAGCAACCAGTAACGATACCAACATCGGTGGTGAAGATGCACCGGTTAAGACATCCAGCGTGGCTGTGATGCCCGTGAAAACGTCTGTTGCTGGACTCGCCTCTTGGGCTAACCCACCCACGAGTATCTCAACGATGCCAAAGGTACATACCACTCCTGCGTTACATCTGCTACAGTGGCCGTTGATTCGAGGATTGGTGGCTGGCCCCTATGACCCTCATACATTATTGCAACTAGAAATGGCTCGTGAGCCCCTTAAGATGAGATCCCCCAAGGAGTTGGACTTAACAAATGCAACGATATATATCAGGAATTTCTTTCGACGTGTCAATGTTTGGTACGCCTGCGTTAATCCATATACATGGTCTCGGTATTACAAAACTGCCGTGTCCATCGGCCTTCGAGAAGGACCTGAGAGCTGCCTGGTCCTTTTGGTATTGGCCCTTGGATGTGCTAGTCATCATGGGAGTATTTCCTCTGTCTCACCAGATAACGAGGCTCCAGGCCTGTCTTATTTTGCGGCAGCTTGGGACCTTCTCCCTATAGTAATGATGCGCAACTCTGTGCCTGCCGCACAGTGTATCATATTGGCATCAGCCTATTTATTCTACCTAGTCAGACCCCTAGAGGCCTGGACTCTTCTGTCAAATGCCAGTCTAAAATTACAGCTACTTTTTGGCAATCCATCTCGTGTTCCTCTTCAATGGAAGGAATTAAGTGTGCGAGTATACTGGAACGCTCTGCTCTACGAAAGCGACTTGCTAGCGGAACTAGATCTACCACATTCAGGGATCGTGCACTTTGAAGAGCTAGTTGATCTTCCTGGGGGGTTCGAGGAGGAAGATGACGAAGATGACCAAGAGGCCGAGGACGAAAATGGTGAAATTTCATCTGAAAATGAGCCTGTTGGTCGCGACGAATTATGGTACTTCCTAGCAGAAATTGCATTGAGGAGATTGCTCAACCGTGTCAGCCACATGGTTTATCAAAAGGATAGCCCATTAACTCTTGGGACGCTTGGACCTATTGTTTCCGAGCTGGACTACCAACTCTCTCAGTGGTATGAGAGTCTGCCCCAACCTGTTCAGTTTCCTCTTTCCCGTACACCTGTGTCAAACTCTGTCCAGACTGCTCTACGGCTTCGATATTTTGCATGCAGGACAATTATCTACCGACCATATATTTTGGCTGTGTTTGAAAACGAGCAGACATCTTCAGATCCAGTGGTAAAGGAATGCTGCCGGCGGTGTATAGAAGCCACAATACGCCAACTGGAGAATATAACAAGCCACCGCGAAGGCCATCTACCATATCTTTGGCAGGGAGCTTTGTCCATGGTGTCACAAACGCTGTTGATTATGGGGGCTACTATGTCTCCAACGCTTTCTGTCTTGCTGCCCCCTGCAGACCAAGTGGATGGGATGATATCAGAAGTAGTGGCAGAGGTTGAGAGATACGCTCACCTTGCCCCGAGTTTAAAACTATCAGCAGAAATCATTCGAGATGCAGAAAAACGACGGCAAATTTGTTTGAGGTCTACAGGGCAGTGAACCTAAACTATATTCATCATCTGCGTTCTCCCCCTTCCCCGGGCCCAGGAGCGGTATCTTCCTCAATGTCAACAAGAATTTACGTGCAGGTAGATATGTATTGTATCAAACAAGTATGAGAATAGCATATATACAGCTCAGTAATGGATAGATACATGGTCCAGGGCTAACCCCTATGTAACTCTAAACGATAAAAAGGCCGACCAAATTATTGTTTGGTGTAACATAGCTTTCATCGTCACTAACATTGTTCATGGAAGGAGAGAAATGCCGGTCATAGGAATCGGGGATATTATGTAAGTAAATAATCAAATCATGTAAAAATGGTTTTGTTGGAACGGCAACGCAATCAACTCTCATTTTTAGATAAGTACCCATTCGCTACCCCTCTTGATGAACTTATCAACCATCATTGCAATATCATTCAAGGCAAACCGGCAGATATAGAAGCCAAAAAATTCTGCAGCATGACGAGTACTCAACTCCAAACCAACAAGAGTTGGAGAAGAGTGCTTTAGTCCCGGGTCTTCGACCTGTTGAGCGATTTGATCTGACACCACAGAATTAGTTAGCAACGAAGGTCGACATAATGATATGCATGATTGTTGCCTACCTAACACCTGAACAGCATCACAAAGACGGGCCAACGCACTCATATAGTTCGCATTCGGTCCATTGAATTGCAGCTGCGTTGTATTGCGCTTGACAGGTTGGATATTAGGTATCGAAGACATCGGGAGAGAGTTGATAATCAGATTATCTCTGCTAGCCTCTTTTACACTAGACTGTGATGTTGTCCCGCCAAATCCAGAATTTTTGGAACGCAGTTTGCGCCAAGAAGTTAAATATGATTTGCTGGCCCCGCTGGAAGTTTTCGAAGGCAAAGTATCAACGGTCGCCGCATCGTCTGAGCTCTGAGAGGCTTTGAATAGAGCCATAGCCCCCTGAACACCAACTTCGCCGCTCAGCTTTTTCGATAGCGAAGACTGAACCTGGTCGAGAACGGTCTCAAGGGACTGCATTTCTTCCAAGATGGCATCAGCATCGTAAGTATCAACCTTAGCCAGTTTCAGCAACGCCGCCGTCAACAAGTCACAATTTGAGACTTTCTCCTCCACTGCCTTGATTTTGACATTTTTCACACGCCAGGCATCACGCGGGACAAATAGTTTGGTTGTCAAGTAGCCACCACTAGGGTGGGCTATGGTTTGATATATGCATCGCATAAGCCAAAATGGGCGCAAGAGAAATGACTCAGGGCAATGTTCTAAGGGCGCAGGCGCATTAGTTGCAGTCGCATTTGGTGATCCGAGATTGGTTGGTGAGTGGATATGGCTGTCGAACAGATACAGTCCCCCACTTGGAAGACCAGTAGGAGCAAAGGCTGCACCAGTTGGGGTGGGCAAAATTGGCCCTGCAGCAATCCCCGCCCCTTTCTGAATATCAAAAGGGGGAAACGCACTGCCGGGAGTATCTGGTGAGTCGATTAGGGCATCAGTCCCTGGCACTGACACATTCCTTGCTCGAAATGATTTCGCACCTGAGTTCAGCTTCCCTAAGTTATCTGGTGCTGACGGCACTTTGCCTATCGGCCGGGCTGGTGACGGCATTCTTGGGACCCCAAGATTGTTGTCTTCTTCCTGTGTCGTTGGCTTGTCGAGACTGGCATTCATCCAAGCATCTTCCGTGAACGACCCAATAGATGCGTTCCGTTTGTTCAAACTTACTCCCGAGCGTAAGACGGGAGTAGGACCTAGGGCTTTGCTTGTCTGCATTGGAAAACTTGTTGAAGGTTCGTCTTTTGGGAGGGGTGGGGGTGGTCGAAGGGCTGCAGGTCCCAAGGATTGACCATGACTAGATATATCCGAGTCTGCTCTCAAGCGAGGTTTTGTTTCGATCTTTAATTCTGTAGTTTTCTGACCAGACATTCTCCGAGCACGTACGCTCGGACCTGGCGTCGGGACAGGGTTTGGTTTGGGTAAAACGGCAGGAGCATTTGCCTGGGTTGAAAGAGGCTCTGTCGCCTGTTTTGCCATTGCACTTACTACAGGCAGAGCAGAGTCTTCTGGAAGTTGGGATAACGTTGCTCCGGGGGTTGCTGTGTTGGATACAGCCGAACTTTCCCAAGTCCTGCCGGGAAAGCTGCTAGAATCGGATTGTCGAGGAAGAGCTGACTTTGACTGGAGATCAAAGTTGAAATCGTCCATGATATAACCCCTGGTCATCTCTTCCAATAAACGCTCCTCCTCCTCAGCTTCCTCGTCCAGATAATCCAAGTCAACCCCATAAGAGTGGTCGATTGTAAACGGCTGCTGCAAATGTCGAACCTCTCGGCCACGGGCCATTGCCACTTGCGCTTCATGCTCAGCTTCCCTTACTTTCTGTTTCGCCAGCTCGATATTTCGACGGGCATTCGCCACAATGTCATCATTATCAATGCCACCATCATACTGTTCGTTTGGCTCAAATGCTGGCTCAAAACCCTCATCATAAGCAGCCTCAACAGCGGCATCAAGAGCAGCATCAAATTCAGCCTCTGTGCCGTGACTGAAGTGGCGGCTCCCCCCCTGTCGTAAATACACAGATGAAAGTTTAGAGCGCGTGGAAGTCGGTGAAGACGCGCCAGACTCATCGATTGTATCAAGCCAGGATGTCGACTCGAACGCATCTTTCGCATGGGTACTCAGTAAAGCCCAGTCATTATATCGAAGTTGATGCGCCGAATCATCATCTAGGCTTAGTGTCCTAGAGGCCTGCCCAGACCCAGACTGCATCGCCGTTTCTAGATGTTCACCCCTGCTTGATCTAAAGGATTCAGTCTGAGAAAAATCGTTCTGTATAGTGGCCGGTGGTGATAGGGTCAGGCAATGTAGATCATCATCTATTGCAGAAGGCAATAACGACTGGCACCTCGCTGGGACTCTGTTAGAGGCTAATACCCTTGCTTCGTCTAGCACTGGCTGATGATCGTCAGAGCTGCGCTGCAAAGAATTTCCGCTTTCGTTATGCGATTCCTCATTCTCATCCTCTTCGATGGACTGGAACATTTCACTGTAAGACTCCTGGCTGAGGGGTCGCTCTGGAAGAGCTTTGCTGTTGGGTTCTGTAAATGAGAAATCCATCCGCTGCAATTCCGTTACACGAATCATGTATGTGTCACGCTATGAAATTTAGTCCCTGTGTATAAAGAGTAGAAAGGCCAAAAAGGTAGACGAAAGAAAGGAGGGAAAGACATCGCTGAAGCAAGACTCACAATTTCCTGAAGTTTTGACTTTTCGTCCTCACCTCCGCTGCTTCTAAGCATAACATGTTGCAGTAGCTGACAGGCATCATTGTAGGCTTCCATTGCGCCTTCGAAATTTGCCGCGTTGTCAAGAAGCACAGCAGTGTTGGCTTTCTGTAAAGCTTTAGACAGCATTGCCTTTTGGGAATGGCCTCGTCGCCGCTTCCCATGAGTATGTTCGCTACCAGTAAACATTTGGGAACTCCGGTTGGCTGCTTGTGCATCAGTACCAGATCTCGACCATGGATTTTGAAAAAGGCTAGTAGCAATCGACGTGGAGCCGTGATCCTGATGCGATGGAGCAGAATCTATAGCATCTGTCGAGAAGGCCGATATATCACTGTGATCTCCAAGTTCGAGGACTCGCATGTAGTGGCCCGCGCCGATCGAGTGCGAAGACTGGGGCCCTTGCAATGGACTTTCATCGTTCGTAGGTGCGGCAACACGAGGAGGTAGGTGTGGGATAGTGCTCCTCTCCGCACTTGCGCCGCCTTTGGGAGAGGTGTAATCATCGTAGGCAGATGCTTTAGGAGGGATCGTTCGATGGTAGCTATCATACATGGGCGAGCCCTTGCTAGATGACGTTGACTGAGACCAGCGATTCAAACTGCCAAGGCCTTCTTGGATATGGTCACCTGGGCTAGTTGAAGGGGAGCCCGGAACCAGCTCTGAGACAAGCTCGGGCCTTGTCGGTGTTGCCGCTCCAAGTCTAGAAGTAAGGTCGGTAGTATCAGGGCCTTTGGTTTTAAACCTATTCCAAGAATTGGCTCGGGATAAATGTGGAGCTGCTGTGTCTGCGGTGAACGTGTATCCTGGCGACATGGGTCTCGACTGACGTCCATGTCCTTCCGAAGCCGAATTATGGGCCATGCTTACAAGGACCAGGCGGCCAATGCCGTGTCAACAATACGACAGCAGAAACGGTCAGATTCCACAGAGGAAAGTGGGATGATATATGAACTGATAGAGGTTGAGTGAGGGGGTGTTTTTTAAAATAACACGACGTGCGGTGTATTGCGTTTTCGATTCGCCGTCGTGGGTTTCGCTCTTGGTTGTTATTTTATGATAGCCACTTTGAGATGGATAGGTCTATGATAATGATCAAAGCGAAACAGACGGATCTTCCTGGATCCAAGAGGTCTGCAGTTTATAGAATTGGAGTGCGCCGCGGATATGGGGGACGTTGCAAATATGTGTATGTGTGGCTGGCGTATTGCTCATCCTCTTCGAACTCTAGAAGCTGATATATGAGGGCGACTCGGTAGCCTTGAAAAATTCCGCATGTAATAAGTGTATACCGACTCCTCTAGCTCCCCTATTAGTATATACTTGCTTCAACGCATGGCCGGTTACTCTGGCGCAATTGTTTCGTAAAGGGCATAATTATCTCCTAAATCGTCATTGGTCGCTATACATCGTAATCGAAGTTCCGCTGCGCAATCTTTTTCGAGAAAACCAAGACTGATCACTATTTCAGATAAACAGCTATGAGGGCTCCGGGAGCTGCCCCGTCGAATTGCCGTCAATGTGGCTTTCCCGTGTAGATGGAAGCGAGGATGTGGTAACGCGAGTCAATCGCTAAGAGTTTATTAGTGGAGCGGACCTTGAGAATCCAACTACTGGGAAACGGTAAGTTAAACAAATAATGGTTATGAGAGGACTAATGACAGTATCTCATTGGCATCTTTACATTGAGGAGTGGTCCGTGGGCAGGGTAACACGTACCGATCTGAAGTAATATTCTTCTTTCTGACGAAACGGGGACGGAGGAACTAATGTGGGGTTAAATTGATTTGGACTCCTTCTGTCAATGAAGCTGGATGTAACCAGTTGATGGTATAGCAGCACCATAGATCCGATAACAAAATTTCGAGGAGAGAAAATTAGCCGGCAGAAATGAGGTGCAAATAACGTGAAATATTTGAGATTTGTAAATGAGAAGCCTCGAGAGAGAAAAGGGGATTGATCCCGGTGTGATTTTCTTTTCTAGAGTGGGAAAAAGGGGCCGCTAGGTACAGTACTATATGTACATACCTTTTAACTTCCCGAATGTTTAGAAAGGTAATACTACTATCATTATGCTCCATGTGGGTCCTATTAATTAGGTACCTAAGATAGATAGATACCTTTCCCGGGCCCCCTCCAAAAAACATCCCAGAAATAGTTCCGGCTTTCTGGAACAGAACGCTCTCTACGGAATAACTAGACCGGCCAATGTGCTCTGGAAATGGTAGGTATATGGGAACACCTGTACGGAGTAGGGAGATAGCCAACCAACTTCAAAAAAGAACCATGTAGTCCAATGGGATGGACGCCAGTCATCTGAAATGGGATTGTTGGCCCTGGGTTGCACCAAGTACACTGTAATCACCTTGATAAACTACTCGTACATTTCAGTTTCACATAGTGCTCTGATACTGTTGAGATACCATTTCTCTTTATCCTTTGCTGTACTTCTTTCTTGTTCTTCGACTTGGCATGTAATAAATTGTACTGCTATCTACCTACCTATTTACTCACACATCACTAATAGCATTATAAAAGTATTATACTAATAACACCTTCATGCGTTGCTAAAATAGGTACAGGCTCTTCCAAATTCTGGGTTTTATGCAAGCCGTGTGACACAGTTGCACTATTTTCTATGTTAAATGAGACCTCTGCATTGATACATAGAGGTGGAGAGCATGGAGTCGCAGTGTCTTGTGTATAAATGTATATACAAGAAATAATTTGTTGTCTGTCCTCTTCCTTTCAAGTCCCGTGCTTCTTTCCCATAATACCAGTCCGACGTACTATAGCGAAAAGAGGTTTATACGAAAACATGGCAATAAGGTATATGTATAGTACTGTATATACCAGGGTCGATACAAAGTATTCTGTACGTAAAACGGATGAACACTGGTATGGATACTCGCGTAGCCATGCCCTAGAAGGAAGATAGTACATATTACCTACCCAGTACCAAGCATACTCAATCCTGGGCGATCATTGATGCTATCTTTATGGTCGACGGTAGTAATTACACTTGACTAATATGGTTTAGTTAACTAACTATGGCTTAGGACCATCCCCAGATATGTGAGGGGCATTAAAGAAAAGTACCGATATTGATATAAGAGCTAGTAGATTCCTCGCCCTACGTTACACAGCAAAATGTATCTTTAGTAGTCTGTGGATTCCATGAGTTCTGATGAGCTCCGGACGATATGAGAGTTCCAGGAGTCAATTTTCCCTACTAATACCATCAGAATGTGTTTCAAGAGTAACCAATATTGCCATTTCGGCATGGTCTATAAGCTGCCGTCTCCTTCAGCAGATCGGTACTTGTAGCGTAGCACCACCTTCACAGCCAGGGTGCACTATTAAAGGACGTTCGTAGCATCTCCCTCAAGCTCACAGATGGCAATATTTCTAGAAGTGGATTGATAGATACTTAGAGAATCAGAAATATATACTAAAACACAATTGCGGTAACAAATGGCCTGCTGGAACGACAAGACAACTACTAGCTCCTACAGCGACCAAGGGCTATCAAGATTGCCCAAATCGGAGTCCAGTCCTGGCCCTAGGCTATTAAGCGACTCGGGAGTCCGAAGGTCTGAAGTGAGCTAGAAAGCTATTCCGGGGAGTTTCTCTATGGATGCATGGCCACATTCTATGAAGCTCTCGCTAGCAAAATAGCACCCAAGCCGGCTGTGGACGTATCAGTTTCAATCACGAGCCTGTGTATATGACCTACCACAAGTAGCATCATGATGTACCGGTACATGTTTGACTCTCAATACCCAAAGCTTATACTATGTTGAATTTATCCATATCTGCCTTGCTCGTAGCATTCTATGCCTTCAAATTGTCCGGGTTATGCGCAAGGCAACTCGTTGTATTGTAGTTATAATTTAGACCTGGGTCATGTTAGTTATGATTTATGATAATTTTACAAATAGTTATCTCCCGCTAAACTCCCACAAACTCGCTCCCAGTCTATGACACCACACATCTTGCAACGGTGTTTATATTTAACAAATGGAGACTGAAGAATCACATCCCATCTAGACTCATGACAATGCCAGTCGGTATGTACGAGTTCCAAGTATCTAACTAGACCAGACAGTAGGTTTCCATTTGAGGACTTGTAAGAAAATCTATACACGATAAAGACGGGGCGCACATAAATCTGACATAGCGGCTTAATCATGGCATACTATTGGCGTAAGAAACAAGCGTGTTAAAAAGTTGCAATGTATCAAGGCTATTCGCATGACATTAACGCAGAGTAAAGGTTGGAGGTCACCTAGCAGACCATATCCTGGATTTATAGGATTGGTGCGCCTGAATTACAGTGACTAGGCTATTTTGTAGACAATATTTCTACTTCGCCTTTCACTTCCTGGAAAACTACTCCTCACTCTCCTCCTCACTTGTCGCTTCAATGTTTTTTCGTGGCAGTTGCGAGGCTCCAAGCCCATCACCACCACTATCGGAGGCTTCATTGTGATCTTCATTTGGGATACTATGTCCGCCAGCATAATCTGGTCGTGGAATAGACACTCCAAGATCCTTCAGTGTAAGCTCAATATCAGGCAGTAAGGTGAGAAGGGAGGCAAATTGGTCGATTGGTAACGTAATGCCCTATATGAATAATTAGCAGGATACAATAAAAGTATGAGGAAGATGGCCACAGAGGGACCAACTTTCTTGCCGGGAAGCTGTTGGCCATCTTTCTCGTAGTATTCCCTAATATTAACCAGAGTCTTTCCTCGAAATGAGGAAATGGTGACTCGGCGCATCTTTGATATTTCCCAGTATCGATCCCCATTTGCATCAATATCTCCAGTAACGCACGTATGACGTTTGTCAGAGTCGCAAGCAGCGGCGCTCCTGCTTGAAGTAAACTTGGGTCTTTTTAACTGGGGATGTTCATCGTTTACAATTTCGCCAGGACCTGACGCGCGCTTTCTAAATCCGGAAGCCATGGCATGTGCTGTTTTTCAGAAGCAATTGAGATGCGTAGAGTAGGCGGAAGAGTCTGTGTTGATCTTTGGTAAAGTAGTGTCTGTCAGCAAAGTTGATATAAAGACAGTACTACAAGATACAACAGAGCCCTTATCTTGTGTTATCATCACGTGATCTACTGCTATAAGCTTGCTAGAAATGATCCTTCTAGCTGCTACTATTGCCACAAAAGTCAGAAAAGATCATTATGACTGCTTTCTAAACAGACTAGGACATATAGGGGCTATAGGACCACAAGTTAACCTGTACCTAAACAGCACTCATTCCAGGTCGTGGTAGTAAGGGCACATTAAAAAATCAGGGACCTCAATGCCTGTATGAGAACAGAAAATACAAGCCCTCGCGCAATGATTGGGACCTGGAGACTATCGAATACCTTCTCAAGAGCTTCGCGACTGGCAGCTGCTCCCATTACACCTGTCAAGGCCTGTGGCAGCCCTTTCTGCACGAAAGCTTTTCGTGCAGTATCCCTTAGACGCTCTTTTTCGGCATCGTTAGGTGCTGAAGGCCAAGACTTCAATTCAGCTTCTGTTGGGAGGACGTTCTCACGAAGTTTGGTGATATACAAACCAAGTGCTTCATCAGATGTGTTGGACTCAATCATGGATTCTTGCAACAAGCTGCGAATCGTCTCTATATTTGGATTTCCAGGGCGTAATATGTATGACTTCGCCGCATTCAACAGAGTGCGGCGTATATTCCAGGCAGATGACAGTGTATATAATTCATTTATCACTGCAAAAATAAGTTCCACAGCTATCCGGGTTTCTTCTTGGGTGATAGGGCTGCCTCGGCCGTCTGAAATATCTTGTGCAGTAGTATTCGCCCACTCCTCTATTTGGGTATGGGTATGTTCCTCCCTAGGCCTACCCGCAGAGAGTCCTAACGAACCACGATGTTTGCAATCCATGCTAGAAGAAGCAGTAACTCGCTCCGTTTCTGCGGCTGGAACCTGGCTTGAGCTCTCTGCATTTTCTGCCAGGTTGCCAAGAGGTATGTCCTGACAGGGTTTGGCTCCCTTCATGGCCGTGGTAGCAGGCGCAGCTCCAAACAGTGGCGAACTATGCCTCTGATACCTGGAAGATAGCTGAGTATCGTCCGTTCCCTTATCTGGCTCCAGTGAATGTCGTCTCCGATTTCCAGCGTCTTCAGACCTGCGCGGATGGATTTCATTTTGCGTAGGGATATTGGTATTATGATTATGACTATTCGTAACCATATCTGATGAAGTCTTCTTAACAGACATCACGCCGAACACTCCGGTCATGCCGCCAAAAACAGCCTTGCTGCCATCGGAAACGCCTTTGGGTGCATTTGCTAAGACGCCTAGAAACCCCTTTCCGACATTTTCGAGGGAAACCTGACTCGGAAAAGAGAACCCAGCCTTTAGGGATGTGCCCGCAGATGCAGGACCAAGCCTTCCACCCTTCTCAAGGAACCGCTTCATCCTTTCACTCTCTGCGAGTAATTCATATTGAAGGGCATCTTGGAGGTATCGCTCCAGACTCCTCGCCAATGCTTGTTTTGTCTGTCCTTTCCAAGCAGGCAGGACAGGGTGATCGTCTGTAAACTTTTGAACTCCGTTCAATCTCGAAATCGTTTCTAATGTCTCATGGAGTGACTCGAAGTCTGTGTAGTTCCTGAAAACCATCCATCCTGTGCAGCACGCAGACGCCGGCTCAATTTGGACGAAGTAATTTGATGTAGGTTTTGATCGTAGCAATGTCTTCCCCCCCAGATCTACGCCATCATCTACCGTTATGGAAGCTCGATGGAGAGTCAAGGTGGCATTTATGTCGTTCTCCGATGCTTGATTCAACGACAAGGAACTTGCTGAATGTAGCGAAGACGGTGAGGAGGGTCGCCTTGCAGGATTTAGTTCGAAAGCCCTTTCAGATGAAGGCTCATGGATCTTCTGAGTCAGCTTGACGTTCACATTCTCAAGCACTGATTGCGTTCTAGTATCATGCTCAACACATTCCTTCCCATGACAGGGCTGTGAAGTGGGATCTTCTCCGCTTGAAAATGGGATTTGAAAATCATTGTATACCAACTGCTCAGCATTTTGATGCTGCAAGTCTTGTGCTGCGATCATGGCACTCAGTCGCTTGGCTTCCACCATGGCTTCTTCAGTTGCTTTATCTATGTGAGCAGCCTCTGAACCTATTTCCTTTTCATTCAGAGTTGAAAGAGGCATATTCTCTTGTTTGAAATCCTTGGCTGCGGTTACACCATGAGTTCGCGCCCCTTCAACACCGGCATCGATTGCACTCATGATTTCAGAATCGCCTTCACTAAGAAGATGAATGATCCATCCATTGATGAACTCTGGACGTGATAGACTCGAGATGATGGATTCAAGGACAACACCCGCTAATATTTCGCGAAGGAAATCCCTTAGAGGAGGCAGCGCATACGCTTTCGGATCCAAAAAGCTGGCCAATATATCGTCCGCTATCAAATTGAGTTTCTTATGTTGTTGTTGGCCTGCTAACACATTTGCCAAACTGCTCTCCGGGGAATATTCTAGGTAACGCTGAATAATCTGTTCCGGAGTCATGGTAGGCCCAATAGTCTCAATCGCTGTAGACAACTCATTCAGGAATACGATTAACATGGAGGATGAATTTGTGAGAAATTCCAAAAAAGTGTCTGCTGGCCGTTTACGTGAAAGGTGTGTTGACACAGAGGTGACAAAACTGATCAATGTCTTCCGACAGGAGAGAGGAAACGTCATCTCGGATGGCAAGATCGTTTCATACCAGCAACTTTCTCTTTGGTAAGCTCTTGTCTTATTTAGAAATGTGAGACCTTACTTGACATAGTCCCTGATCACCGCGTCGGTCAGTGATTCCAACGCGGCAGCTGTCTTTGGACGGAAAGAAGTGTAGCCCGGTTCTATTTCAACCACATCATTTGAAAGGTTCTGGAGGTTATCGTTTGATTTAATTCTTGTGGTATTGCGTTTGGACCAATCCAGTAACCTATGAGCTATATCCAATCCCATTTCTCTTCTCTTAAGTCGGCAATCCAGTTCATTTTTAGAGGAATGAGTGCTCGCCCCCTCCCATGACGCATGTAGGACGATGCCACTGGTTACCCCGATCAAGAGCAGACCAAGTCTTCCCAGGAGAATATATGTTGTGCCCACCAAGCCAGCAAAGACGCCGAGCAGAACTTCATTGCTAGCAGTAGAAAGGAAACCAATGACAAAATCAACAAGCTCTTTTGACTGCGCTATATTGGTCCCATGGTTGTTGAAGTCGGCTTGTTGTTCTGCAACACTTGCTTGGTCGGGGAGGTTAGTTTCATTTGGCTGGGAAGGAGCATCGCCGGGAGTGTCCATGGTTATTGACCCCATGAAATGACAGTTTGCCACAGGTGGTAAGCAGGTCTAGAAGGAATTAAGAATTGTCACCTGTTCATTAATAATTTCCAGGACCAGGCACGGGTGTGTTTGTTCCTAGGCACTGCTCCTATGGTAAGTTCATGGTACAGAACGGAGTAGATAGAGTAGTGGGCAAGCTAACTACTTAGTACTGTGTAGACCCAGTCAGACTAATTAGATACCCGACGGGAATGTACCGATATGAACCATGCGGCCCACCCTATTCTTGACTTAACCATACCAGAGGCAAAGTTATGTGCATACGTATGTAGGTACGAGTCCAAGAAAATTATATGCTTTCAGGTACAGATATAGAGGTGTATCTCTAAATAGGGATGGTAGTTTATGCTGTTGATAACACTGTATTCCAGATACATCACAACAACTCCCGTGGTTAAAAAAGCACCAATCCAACACGAGAAGTAGCTGTTAGAAGTTATTGAAATGTCTCTATTTGTTATTGCCTTGCTTTACTGCCGAAAAAACACGGTATCTAAGAGTGGAATTATTCTCTGTCATCCGAGTGAATCCAGGCATTCAAAGTACACATGTTTCATGCCAGATGTAGAGATAATGGCGGTACTATTAAGATCAATCAAGGACATATGGAGTTTTTGTTTCCCTATTTTCTTTCTTTGAGGCTACCTGGCCCTTGTGGATCTTCAAGCCTGCGATGTTTGTATGACCCGGCGCATCCCCACAAAGGGGAGTTCATCGTGTTTTAATATATTTTGTATGGGTTCCATGTGCAACAATTGTTGTCTGCCCAGTCTCAGCCCTTTTAGAAATAGTAATTGATGTGAAAGCCAGTGACTTCCCCACTTTATTAGCCCGACCCTCAATCTCCAGCCAGTCCCCAGTGGTCGCCGTAGAAAGGTAATTGACATGAATATCTGTGCTCACTCCCGTAGAGTCGAGGCCACAGGAAGCGATTGCCAATCCGCCTGCCCAGTCAGTGACACAGGCCGAGAAAACACCATGCAAAGTACCCTTTGAATTAAGGTGGTGAGAAGCAACTTGAATCCGGGAGTGAAACACGCCTTTTTCGGCGTCGTAGATTTCGATATCATTAAGAAGAAACGCATATATGGGACTAGCGGCTCGGATACGCTCCCAGGATTTCCGCACTTGTTGTAGCTCTGAGTCCATGTTATATTGTTGTGTGTTGTTTGGGACTTCCATGCATCTGAGGAGAAACTGAGAGGGAAAAAAAAGGTACTCTGCGGGAAGGAAGAGGACAAATTTGTTTTTTGTCGATGCGGGCCCTCACGATTACTACTAGTAGTATGTAGTATACCACTAAGGACACTAGTGTCGGCTGTCTTTATGTACTGCACAATACAGAAGAAACTGGCCGAAATCTATACCGAGTACTCCGTACAGTCATATCAATACCAGGTAGGCATCAGGGCCTATTACTTTCTGAAACAATTTATTATACCCAGGGTAATCCACACTGATAGCTATAGTAGAGTTCGCTTGTCAGTAGGTATCCTATGCAACAGGTACCTCAGTAGAGCAGACTACTCGAAAGTTTAAGCTTGCGGAAACAGTGCAGCTTTCATCGAATAAATAATTACATACTTCGGTTTTATAATGACATACAGGTAAAAGCATATGACAACAGTCACGAACTACTAGTCTGTGAACATCTACATGGATCATAGATTGTATTGTCCCGGTTCTTTTTCCTTAAAGGCACCCATGGAACCTGAAGGCCGTCTCAATTAGGCTTCCCGTGGAGGAGTTCTCCTAGACAGCATCTGTGAAAGCATGAAGTGGTTAACGTCCTCATCAGCCCAGTACGTCAAATGGCTGGCGATGCTGGCAATCATAGATATATCAAAAGCACCTCTAATTTTTTGGAGTTAGCGCTCCCATTATGTTAAAGGTCTGACAGGTACTGCAAGGAGTCTTACTCTTGTATGCTATAGTCAACTCGCCCATTCGAATTCAGGGACCTCACTTTTGCATCCTCGGTCCTTAATCTCTTCATACGAATTTCGTTCCCCTGATGCTCAGTAGCGTCATCGCTTGCAGGAGCTGGTGCATTCTTTCCAGGTGCATCCTTGATTTTTTGGAAGCCCTCGTAAAGCGTCTCCAAGTCCGAGTCTATAAGAGTAGGATGCCGATCAAGTCTATCTGCGAGATCAGCATCTGTGTTGAACGATGGCGGCGATTGGATGGCAGAGTTTGGTTG
Source organism: Aspergillus nomiae NRRL 13137 (assembly GCF_001204775.2). Lineage (NCBI taxonomy): Eukaryota > Fungi > Ascomycota > Eurotiomycetes > Eurotiales > Aspergillaceae > Aspergillus > Aspergillus nomiae. The sequence goes on along the minus strand of NW_015378209.1, from coordinate 6,974 downwards.
AGGAATATCCTCAGCGCCAAGGCCAAGACTGCGATTAAGCAAGCTACTCGCGACGCCTGTCGTGAAATTGGTCCACAGAGACCCCACACTTTGGCCTACACGGCTTCCAATTATTGAAAGGCTTTGTCCAGAGGCTGCCCAAAGGCTCTTCTTTACTGACGGCAAAGGCTGTGGCCGGAGCGACGACATTGCTGGTGATATAAGTGGCTCTATGCGATAGCTGATGGGATCAGAAGGATGGAATATATTGTAAAGCTGCTCGCATTTCGGAGAAGAAACATGGAAATGCTTATCATCGGGCCCCATTCCTGTGTTAGCCTGACTAGGTGATGGTTTGACAGTTGTGTCTTTTCCATCCACATAGAAAGTGTTTTTAGTTGCTTTACTTCCCGACATGGATCGACCAGCAATAGTTTTTCCCTTCAGCATCTGAAAAAGTGCGATTGGAGAGCCCAAGCAAAACAGTTCCTTGCACTCGAACTCTAGTTGCCCGTCTTGCCAGGATGCTGGCGGATTACCTTGCTGTCCCACAGGAGCAGATGATCCCTGCGAGCCAGCTGTGGATTTTTCACGGCACAGGATATCAAAGAGAATGGCACTCCCGAGTGAATGCCCACAGAGACTCACTGATCCCCTAAAAGAGGGGTTCCTCCTTTTGAATATTTTGAGAATCCGGTTGCATTCCTGCTTAACTATGGTCGATATGTGCTCGCAGTATGCACTCTGGTATAAAAGCACATCCATTGCCAAATCAGATATTAAATTTCGAACCGCGGGTACGCTATCGAGTGTAATATCAGCCAAGCCGGGGTAGGGGTCATCTTCGAAAACGTCTGCGTCTGCAAGATCAAGCTCTTTGCGATTTTGGCTCACCCCTCGGTAGGGAAAATCAAGGAGGTGCCTCCAGCATCTAGCCAATATTAGCGAAGGCTTAACAGCGTGGCTCAGTTTCTCGGGCCTTCTTCCCCATCTCCCTCGAAAGAAGCCCACTAGAGGGCCGGGGGATCAGTGCATCAACTTGACAGATTGAATCTATATGGAATCACTTACACTGGGAGTACTTGAACACGACAATTCTCGTGCTTATCCCCAAAGGCGGAGTTGAGGGCCTGGAGATCAGGAGACACTTTGTACACATTTTTCATGGTCTTCCGTAGGACATTCACATCATGGATAAAGTTGATACTCTCTAGCCGTAGCCCAAGTCGCTGCCCAATCCCGTGAGTAACAAGAACTAGATGATCAATTTCTCGGTCTCTATCATTACCATCAGCCTGTCTCGAATCCTCCATTTCCTTCTCTTCTTGTCTACGAGCTTGTTCTTCGATCTCAGCCGCATTCTGCGGTTCGCTAGCAAGAGATGACATCTGCCGTTCGAGAGTTGATCTCTTGTTTATCCCAGGGGTGGTGCTGTTCTCAAAATGGGAGTCCGTTACTTCAGACTTCATGCCTTCTAGTCCACAGTGATCCTGATTATCTGAACGGCGTGCTTCAGAAGTAGAGGCCGAGCCCTGGTTTGATTTTCGATTGGGGTTTCTCGAATCAGGCGCTTCCTTCTGTCTTTTTGTCTCAGAGAAGCCGCGCACTAATCGTGTACCTGGTACCCCACCCAGCTTCTGGTATACCGTGGTGCTCACACGGGACATGAAGTCATCATTTGTCAGTAATGCTGACGAGGAATCCTGATATGTCACTAAGCTATTCATGTAGGCGCCAAATAAACGATAAGTGTGGAGTCCATTTGCGGGTACGTGGGTCATATGCCCAGCATTTTCAGCACGATCGCGCAAAGTGCTAGGCTCTAAGAGCAGCGTGAGTTTATGCCTTTGTGCTTTTGGAAAAGGGATCATGACTGCACAGGCCTTAGGAGGACCCTAAGGGTCAAGATGACGAACCTTCGACTTCTTCAACGCCACGGTTTAATTTTAAGATAGCCCTCCTCAAGTTGAGTGGCGAGGTTCTCTTCACATGGCTTGATCGTGGAGCCGTCCTGGATAAACCATGTTCCACGACGAACTTCGTATATGGGGCCTATCCAATATGCCGGACTGAGCTCCCTTCGCTCTACATCCACATCGAAAAGATAGTCCTCATTGACAGGTACCTTTGTGATATCCTGGGCCGTGTCAGTGGCCTCGTCAGGTCGATTTACACCCTCTCCACCCTCGACATCAGCTATATTTTGAAATGCAATTTCAATGGCCTGGGAATCCTTGACTGAAAACGGGACGAATTTCTTGGGGGGCGGAAGAGGTTTTGAGGTATCCCTCTTTTGCTCTGTGAGCGCCGGTTTCCATTTTGGGGAGTCCACAGCATAGAACCACCTTACCCGCAACGAAGGGCAGTCTTTGGGATAACGCTGTGGATTAAGGCGATGTCTGTGAGTGACTGTATGGTCTTGGCCTTGAGAGCGTTGCAAGATGTCTGGTGTGTCATTGCAGCCACCGACGGGTTGAGGGGTCGTACTCCTCGAGACATTCCAAGGAGAGATCGCCCCCAGGAATGTCCCTCTCTGATTCTCCTTTGACATTGAGCTCTGAAGAGCTCGAAGAGTTGAAGTGCGAGCCAATTCGACGAACTACTGCCTGTTGCCAAATGAGAACGAGGTCAAGAATGAACGATTGACCGGCAAGGGAACTCAGGGAGGTTGAATTTGAAGTAAAATTAATAAGTCTAAGCGTGGTCAATAAAAATGTATCCAGGAATTAACACTCTGAATTGGTCCGGGATCAGAACTTGCAAATCTGATGCCTCTTTTAGTTTTTTTTTTTCTTTTTTTTCTTCCCCCTCCTTCAGTTGAAGGACAAAATTTGAGTTCTGCAGTAGTACTGTGTATATGAGTAATATATCAGTGCGTAACTAGACTCAGAATTCTAGCGCTAAGAAAACTAGAGAATAATTGAAGAAGGAAAAAAGAACAAAAAGAGGAATAGCTGTGGGGCACTGAGTAACTGATAGAATCTGACGTTAATCAAAGTTTTGACATGCTCACTTTTGAGGCAACGTGTCGTGACCAGATTAAACCCCAAAGAACGGGGAAGGAAACAGAAGATATATACCAGTTAGTACTGGTAGTATATATGTATGTACATAAAGTACATTTGTGTAGTACCTCACTCCCTCTGAGAATAGTAAGGTAATGATAGTGTACATATAACATGTAGTAGGTAGGTGAGGCACAACATACAGAGAGATTTATGGATTAGAATTTGTAAGAAGATCCCAGCGGCACAAATAATTTGGGTCGACATCATCATGCGTCATCACCAATATCAAAGACTACTAGTAGTATAAACCACTTATCCATGTATTCAATAGTATAAGTTAACGAAAGAGGTGAATTTCACAATTTCAATAAAGTAGAATAATTCAAACAATACAAATAAACTAAATCTCATAGTTTTCCTGAGTAGCTTTCATACCTAATACTGAAGAAATCTGTCAGTTCAGCTGGTCCCCGCGTCGTCACCACCCTCCTAGTGCCCAAAAACCCCACTCCGCTTTCCATCAAATCCCACTCCGTCATCCAGGGGAAACCAACGCAAACCATCTCAAGTGCAGGCCTAGGCTACCGAATTACGGACAGTGCTTACTTCGGTTTGCTTTGCCGTCATTCTTCAATTGACAATCTCCTCCTGAAATATCCCAAGATATTATAACCCTTTGTCATCCTTGGCTATCATTTGCTAGCCTGTGTCTTTCCACAGCATAACATACAAACCACTCCGTTGGTTATCGGCCGGCGTGGCGAAAAAGAAAAGCAATAATGAACGTCATCAAGCTTCAAAGGTTTGTGTGTCTCTCTCCCTCTCTCTTCCTTTTTCTGGCATTTCCTGGACTTTTTATGCAGGACGTCTATCTTTTTACTACCCCACTTACTGAGCAATGAGTCTCACTCTGATGGTCATCTCCGTAGGAAGTTCCCACAGTTCGACCAGGGCGAAATCTTCTCTCTCCAAGATGCCTTTAGAAAGTTAGATGTTGATGATAAAGGCTACTTGGATGAAGCGACTGTGATCAAAGCTACTCAACAAGCAGAACGCCAGCCATATGACATCGTACGGCAGGCGCTAAAGGAGGTTGAATTGGATAGCTCTCGCCGGGTAGAACTTGAAGACTACGTGGATGTTAGTATTTCCCATTTCGAGCCAATGTTCTTTTTATTTCCACGGTAGAGAAACTAAGACAGGAACAGCTTATCTCCAAGCTGCGTTCTACTTCGGGGCAAAGCGGGCTCGCCGGCACTGCAGGTCCCGCCGCGGTAGTACCTGGCAATGGCGCTGGCTCCTCTCGCCATGTCTCGAAAGGCAGCATAGGAGGAAGAATCCACGTCCAAGGTTCATCGGCAAATGTAACTCATACTATCAATGAGGATGAAAGGACCGAATTCACAAGACACATCAATGCCGTTCTTGCTGGGGACCCAGACGTTGGTCACTTCCTGCCGTTCGCCACCGACACGTTCGAGATGTTCGATAAATGTAAAGACGGGTTGGTTCTAGCAAAATTGATCAATGACAGTGTCCCAGATACGATCGATGAGCGTGTCTTGAACAAGCCAGGAAAGAAAATCAAGGAATTGAACGCATTCCACATGTCCGAGAATAACAACATAGTGATCAACTCGGCTAAGGGTATTGGCTGCTCAGTTGTGAATATTGGAAGTGGTGATATAATAGAAGTGCGCGAACATCTCATCCTTGGCCTGATCTGGCAGATTATTCGCCGAGGTCTTTTGGGGAAAATCGACATCAAACTTCACCCTGAGCTTTATAGACTTCTTGAAGAAGATGAAACCTTGGAGCAATTTTTACGTTTGCCTCCTGAACAGATATTGTTGCGTTGGTTCAATTATCATCTAAGGAATGCAAAATGGAACAGACAGTATGTTGCCATCCTGTGTTTTCTCGGGATAATGTCAGGGGATGCATAGACATTTACTGATCAATACTGCAGGGTGACAAACTTTTCAACTGATGTGAAAGATGGTGAAAATTATACAGTTCTTCTCAACCAACTGGCACCCGATGCTTGTTCACGAGGTCCCTTGCAAACACAAGATTTGCTTCAGCGTGCTGAGCAGGTTCTAGCTAACGCGGATAAACTGGGTTGTCGAAAGTTTCTGACCCCAACCTCACTCGTTGCTGGGAACCCCAAACTTAACCTTGCCTTTGTGGCTAATTTATTTAACACGATTCCAGGTCTTGACCCTATCACTGAAGAAGAGAAGCTCGAAGTCGAAGACTTCGATGCTGAGGGAGAGCGTGAAGCTAGAGTCTTTACGCTTTGGTTAAATTCACTGGATGTCCAACCAGCTGTTAACTCTCTTTTTGATGATCTTCGGGATGGCACTATTCTCCTCCAGGCATATGATAAAGTAATTCCCGGAAGTGTTAATTGGAGGCATGTCAACAGACCACCAACCTCTGGTGGTGAAATGATGCGTTTCAAAGCGGTTGAAAATACGAACTATGCCACCGAGCTTGGAAAGAATATCGGCTTTTCTCTTGTTGGTGTTCAGGGGGCTGATATCACTGATGGACAGCGTACTCTTACACTGGGGCTAGTTTGGCAACTAATGCGGAAAGATATCACAAACACACTGTCGAGCTTGGCGCAGCGGATGGGTAAGCGTGAGATTACGGACTCGGAGATGATCCGGTGGGCAAATGACATGTCCCGCAGAGGCGGCAGGACTTCGTCGATACGCAGTTTCAAGGATCAGTCAATCGGCTCGGGAATCTTCCTCCTTGACGTGCTTAACGGCATGAGGAGTAGCTACGTGGACTATGAGATTGTAACTCCAGGCCGCAGTGACGAAGAAGCATACTTAAATGCCAAGTTGAGCATCAGTATAGCAAGAAAGCTAGGTGCAACCATCTGGTTGGTTCCTGAAGATATTTGCCAGGTCCGCTCTCGTTTAGTGACTACATTCATTGGTGAGTTTGCTTTTACGAAACTGATCTTGAGTCAATGTAAAAAGCTAACATCCATGAACAAGGCTCCCTTATGGCTACATATGAGAAGATGCAATAAGCTCATCATGAGAGTTTTATTGTGCTATGATGGGGAGTGTCAGACCCCATTCTGTTCTCAGCTGTCTTCCCATTTTCTTTCTTTTGATTGGTTATTGCCTTGCTATGTGTGCAGCTTTATTAACCTGGTATAAGTTTTCGGACATGTTTATAGACCTAGGCCACCGTAAGAACCAAATTTCGAAGGAATGACCCTTCCTTGTGTCAATGCCTTAAACTTGGCAGTAGTTTCATTCCTTTTCCCTTTATCTCATTTCCTTTCATATATGGTATCCTCAGCCAATGGTGAAGCACAAGTAATCTACACCACCAATTAATGAAGGTTAATACATGATGGGCCATACTCAAAGTAGCATTTTTGGTTGCGTTCATCCGAAACGTTCAGCTAGATCATTATATTGCAAAGCAATTCAGTAATTAAGTTGCGCGTAGGCCACCAATAGGTGATCGGGGAGCACATCACCAGGAACTGCGTCCTACTTTCAAGTTTCCTTACGATCCATGTATGTACTACAGATATACATATGCTCTGCTCTACATTACAATCGGTTGCCGGAACTCGTAACGACCGGTCGTACAGGACGGTAAAAGGGAATGCTAATCGTCTTCATATTAAACAGCGATTTAGACGCATGACGGACCGCTGCGGATCGTGACGGACAAAAGGACGACATACACTGGCGTGGGCGGAACGGGGGAATAAACGATCGCTCGGTGGGCGTTCGGTGAAAATTCGAGCCGCTGATAAAGATTTCAACGTGGATTGATCAAGTCAAGGTCCCAATAAGATCGATCCATCACCACAGCACTAGGTCCGAATCCTCGTCTTTATTCGTCTCCCATCTCCTCCGGTTTCCCGATAACGAAAAAGAAAAAACTGCGGTAAAACGAATTAAGGGCATTAAAGAGGAAGACGGGGGAAGGGAGGGGGGGGGGGGG
>NW_015378208.1:0-64649 GCF_001204775.2 Aspergillus nomiae NRRL 13137 | reverse complement strand
CATACTAATCAATTAATATAATCAACTAATTGCCATCCAGCTACAGTAAATATATTAATTAAAATTTTAAGATAGTTATAAAGATAGTAAAAGTATACTAGTAGAATATTATACTATAAGAAATCACCTAAGTACACTATACAATGGGGGTTTACTTTATTAACATTATGTTTTCTGCCAAAGGCGGTCAACCTGCCACTTATCAGCCTTAGCACGTCATGGCAAAGAACGTTAGTCAATCAACATAATCATCTTAATTATAAAGTTGTCAGCAAATATAGCTTCCTAGGACCTGTAGCACTACGAGATATACATAACAGCTGCTGCCAATAGTAGTCCATACCGTAGTGAGAAACTTCTCTAACTTTCTGTATTGGTAGGTAGTACTAGGTGCAAACGTAATAATCCCTGTTGGGAGCTGCGCCATGCAAGGCGCAAAAATAAAGACAGAAAACAATGCTTAGACCCTCGAGAAGAAGTACAGATATGCGTATTTCTTCATCTCCTGTATATCCTCAGCCTTCACAACCTTCTCATCATTGAACATCACCCAAGATAGTTCACTCTGACCTGGTAGATTCTTCCGGACAAAGGCGACATAATGTCTGTTAATGGTCAGTAAGCCGGGAAAAAACCCCCCAAATCAAGATAGGCGCACATACCCAGCATGGACTGAAGAGCCCTTATGGCAGACAATAGAGCGAAGCTCATACCTAGCTGGTGCATCACTATAACCGAGTGTTCCAGGGCAACCACCGGAACGGGTATTTGATTCATGACAATTGTCTTCAACATCTGCCTGTTCTTCTGGGTGGCTAAAGACCCAATCGATAGCTCTACTGATATCCCCGTCCGTGGCACCCAATGCTCGTTTGGCACGAGACTCGTCAATACCCATTTCGACCAATTGTGCTACTTTCGCTGGGTCATGTGATGCATTGCTTCCTCCCCCTGTGATCTCACTGCTAGTCAAGGGTTCATCAATATCGGGATCTTCCAGGTGAGCAAACAACCAGTTCATTGCAGCCTCGGGATCTGAGTTTCCAGTTGCATAAAGTGCCTTTTCACTCCTAGCCCTCGGGAACCCCATACTGAGAAGTTGATCCAAGGCATATTGATTAGGCAAAAAGTCCCTTTTGGAAGTGTCCATGTCCGGCAGGAGCTCTTCGCCCTCTTTTTGGCCAGAGGAAAGATATGGACTTAAATCCAAAGGCTCCTCGCTTACATCCACTGGGATGTCTAATTTCGTAGGTACCCAGTTGACCAACTCAAATCGCCGCGCATTGATGACAAGTTGCTGCGGCAGTGTTCTGAACGAAGAGCGCTTGGAAAATCCATCCTTGCTGCCACAAGAAGGGCAGATAAGATCAACTATCTCCTCAGATGTGGAGGCATCCAGACAGTCAAAAAGGGTCACAGGTGCAAATTGACTGGTAGTAGTTGCGTCGTCTGAGAGTGCTAATCGTCGAGCAGGGACAGGGATGGAGACGTTGTCCTGCTCATCTACCTTATAGCGAACCTTCTTGCAACACACGCATTGAAGACGTTGTTCCATCGCGAACATAAAAGAATGAGTGGGGTTGCTTAAGCTGCCTGGATGCCTAGATAAGTTAATGAGCTTGAAGAGGTGCAGTAAGAATTCGAATGCATCCTGCTGTTTCATTGTCGAGAATTCCTCGTGGCCACGACCGACAAGATGCTTAAACATCGCAGGAACTAGGCCTTTCTGGTGAGGGACTTCTGGAGAGTCGGGTGCAACAATGATATCCATATCAGCTCGCGAGTAACGGCCCGAAAGGATACCATCCGCGAGTTTGCGCAGTTGCGTTTCAAGGTCCTCCGCGGGAGAGTCTGTGAGCGGCGGTTCTTCGTTCTTATGGTGGTATCTTTGTTGAAATTCTGGCAAGTCGAAAAGGCATTGAATGACGCTCGATAGATAGCAGCTATTCCCTAGATTGGCTAAACCAGTAAACCCTGGCCCAAATATGGGGCTAAGCTCATGACCATCCTCAGATGTCATTGAGAATTCCCATTTTAGGTTGTGTTCAACCTGCATCTCCATCAAACTTTTCTCTGTTTTCTCACGCCTTGCTAGGTTAATCCCCCAATGGGCAAGGTGAGCAGCTAGATCGGGGTCAGTCCTCTCTTCATTGCACTTGTAGCAGTAGATGTCAGCAGAGCCATCTGCCGTAATCGAGCCAAGTTTGACGGCGATTCCATGGGATGTTAGGCCAGCGTGTGCAAGGGCGTGGGAATTTCCACCTATGCCACCAAATTGACTACGCCCGCAGCCAAGATTGCCACATTCCAAGCAAAGCCAAAGGTTCTCTTTCAGATCACACATAGAACACTGACTCAAATCTGGACACTCAGGTAAGAATAGCGCCGAATAAGCTGGGTCTCTGGGCATTACCTTTCGACCCGATATGTCTGGAATCCTGCTGATTCAGACACAGGGTGTGTTCACATGGAATGAACTCCTGCTCCCAGGCCTTTACCTCCTCTCGTTTTGAGAATGACATCGCATTCAGGACGCCACCAATGGCTATCGCTAGTGCACCGCTCGTCTCATCAATATCGTCTTTACCGCATGAATAGCAAATACGCGCGTGGTTGTGTCATAGCGGTCTTCATCTGTCTCGGCAGCTATTGCAAGTTTTGAGATTTTGTGTGGGGGCTCATCACGCTAAACCTGGCAGTTAAAAGCTCTGTAATATATAATGAGATAGACGAATGTTCCAGCTCACCTGAACCTTCTTTCGAGTTCGTCTGATGTTCAATGCCAAGGGGTGCCCAAGGCGTTTGAAATGAAGAGACGCATGATCTCTGTCCCCGGCGCAGCGCCGTTAAAGCAAGTGAGGCAAACATTTAGACCAGCTTCATCATCCTAAATATTGATTAGATACAGTACTCCGGAGCCAAAGGGATAGATAGCGTACAATGGAATCGAAACACTGTGTGCAGTCTTCTCGGTATACAGCTTGTGAGGGAGATGGGGGCTTTAGATCTGCCACATGAGAGATATTAATAAGACTATCACCATGAGCATTGTTGTTAGCAGTCAACCAACCGTGAGAATTTACATGCATGCAAGAAGTCATGTTGTAGGGATAATAATAGAGAAGAGAGTGCTGTCCCGATATAAGAGGAGTGGCTAGATTCAAGTGGCAAGACTCTGATAAGAAGTTGGACTTGATTGGAACTATCTTCGCGATTCGCAGTTAAGGGTCTGTTGTATTGGAAAGGTTACTGAAGGCCATCCATGGTATGTTGTAGTGGAGCACAAGCTTACCATGAAAGTGGAAACTTCGGTGTAATACCGCGGGGCACCGCCTATACCAACAAAACACTAACTTATTGTTCTAATCCTTGCTAGTTAAGAGTGCAAGTTAGTTACTCAAAGAACATTTGATGACGAATATACTGACCTTTTTAAAGCTACGCTCAACCTCAATATTTATTGATACTAGCAGATAGCAACATCGATAACAACAAAAATGGGAGAAAAAAAGAAAATGTAGTTTGCCACTAGGACATGGAATGTTATCATGCTATTCCGGACTGGTACATCGTTCATTCTAGTAAACTTCCTGTTGCCTCAGGCATGGGAGGGGAATAACACGAAAGTGGGGCAATAAATAAATCACTCAACGCGTCCTTAACCGCGTATCCTCGACGTGTCCGATCTACATGATCATTCATACCTTCCCATCACTGCACTTTGCACACCTAGGAGCTACTCAGATCAAAACGGATCTCGAAATCCTATCATTGCTTGTATGTGGACTTCTTTTTCTCTTTCCTAACAAAATAACATAAATTAACCATTGGCAAAATGCAAGACCTGAGTTCCTGATTACATAGCTGCTGTCATGGCCTCCGACGCAGCATCGCAGATATCCGTTGGCGCTTTAAGGTACATCTATATTATGTGGTCGTTTACTTTTTCTTATTGATTAACTCGCTTCAAGTGCAATCTTCGATGAGACGAAGCCTCAAATACGCGAGCCCATCGTCCAGTGTGTCCAGATCAAACCATTGCCGCCTCAGCAGAACAACCAAGAGCGCTACAGAGCCGTTTTTAGTGATATATCCAATTATGTCCAGACAATGCTGGCAACTCGTAAGTTCTGTTAATGGCTGAATGTCATTCCCCGCTGCAGCTGGATATGCTGCTAATGATTATATTGAGTAGCAGAAGCCAATCGATTTGTTACCAGTGGACAACTCCGGAAAGGGTGCTTCGTTAGGCTCAAATCTTTTCAGTCGAATTCGGTGAAGGGGAAAAAGTGAGGCCACGAGCTAAGTTGTTGCACACGCTCTGACTGACATGGATAGGATCCTGATAATTTTGGATCTGGAGGTCTTGCAGGACTTAGGCGAGGCCGAGAAAATTGGAGAGCCCAAGCCACTTGAGAGTAAACCAGAAGAGAATGAGAAGTCCCAGCCTACTACGATATCGAGCAATGGATTCTATGGCTCCAAAATCCAAGGTGGACAACTACAAGCGCCTAACAAACCAGCACAGCCACGGCCCGCAGCGGCTTCAGCACATGCCACCATTTACCCCATCGAAGCTATTTCGCCTTATTCTCACAAATGGACTATAAAGGCACGGTGCACGAGCAAATCAAATATTAGGACCTGGCATAACAGGAATGGAGATGGTAAGCTCTTCAGCGTCAATTTACTGGACGATAGTGGCGAGATCCGTGCGACTGGGTTTAATGATCAATGTGATGTGCTCTACGACATCTTCCAGGAGGGAAGCGTTTATTACATCTCTAGTCCATGCGGCGTTAAAATTGCCAAGAAACAGTTTACCAATTTGAACAATGACTATGAACTCACGTTTGAAAGAGACACGGTTGTTGAAAAGGTCAGTGCCATCACTTCGCCCAACGTTCCCTGGTCTCATTTCGCTTTAGGCAGAGGATCAAGCAGACGTTCCACAAATTAGATTCAGCTTTACAACCATCGGTGACCTGCAGTCGGTCGAGAAGGATACCACCATTGACGTGATTGGGGTTCTAAAAGAGGTTGCTGAAGTTTCTCAAATTATGTCAAAGACCACTAACAAGCCTTATAACAAACGTGAGCTTACAATAGTGGACAGCACGGGATTCTCTGTTCGCCTCACTGTCTGGGGATCAACTGCGTTAAATTTCAACGTGACCCCCGAGTCTGTAATAGCTTTCAAGGGTGTGAAAGTGTCTGACTTCGGAGGTAGAAGTTTAAGCTTGCTGAGCTCAGGTTCAATGACGGTTGATCCTGATATTGAGGAAGCCCATAAATTAAAGGGTTGGTATGATGCTCAAGGCCGGGATGAAGCCTTTACCTCGCATGCTTTAATGCCTGGTGTAGCCGCATCTACTACAAAACCTGAACAATACAAAACTATCGCGCAGATCAAAGAGGAGCAACTGGGTATGTCAGATGAGGTCGCCTATTTCTCACTGAAGGCGACTGTCATCTACATCAAGCAAGATACCATGTGCTATCCTGCCTGTCTTTCTGAGCGTTGCAATAAAAAAGTAACAGAGCTTGATCCTGGCCAATGGCGGTGTGAACGTTGCGATATAACCCATCCACGACCAGAGTATCGCTATATAATGCTCATCAGCGTTAGCGATCATACTGGACAACTTTATCTCAGCTGCTTCGATGAAGTGGGCAGATCCATGATGGGTACTTCCGCAGACCAGCTCATGGAGATACGCCAGAACGATGAAAAAGCAGCTGGAGATATTTTTCAGGATGCGAATTGCCGAACTTGGAATTTCAGATGTCGGGCCAAGATTGACAATTTTGGTGATCAACAACGGTAAGGCCATAGGTTTCTTGGGACGCTTGAGAGCAACACTAATTCATGAAAACCATTAGAATTCGTTATCAGATAGTAACGGCGAAACCGGTTAACTATTCTGAGGAAGCACTGCGTCTTGCAAACATGATCGATTCATATAGTGTTTCCTGATACATGAATTGCTTGGTATAGTACTTTGTGACTGGTGGTAGTAACCCAGGTATATTTATCATTGATTACTCGCAACCAGACTGTGCCTGGGAAGTTCTATACCTTTTGCTTCCAGGAGGCGTGATCAAAATTCCACGTGCTTCACTCCGGAGCTCGATACATAACAAATGCTGCTCTTTACGTTGCATAATGTCAACTTCTCTGGTATGTCGCATGTTGATTCACCTACAGCTTGTCGAGCTACGTGGCAACTATATCCTGTTCTATCTACATGAATTTGTGCGCCCGCAAGATTGTCTTTGCAGCCAGATAATTCGGATGAAATAGTTTGGACCATACTGTAACTTCAAAATTCCACGGATAAATAATGCAGATATTGCACAATTTATAGAGGGGTAGAGCATTTGTTGACATACCGCTTCATCTATGTAATTGTATGTATATTGGCCGGTGGATTCACTGGTCAGACTCAGGTAGTCTACTTGTACATTAGAACTCAGAAAGTCATCTACCGGAACATGACGGAGTCTGCTGTGTCATATCCGTATGGATCTGGCCTGTAATCCGAAGATGCGCAGCTTCGACATGGTCGAATGGCGTGATCAAGTCCAGAGATACGATGACCTCATTACAATAATATCACAAATACCTGGGATTTTGTTATTGGATTCTATTAGGTTAATACGTGAACTCGGTGCAAACTTCTTGATGGCCCTCTCCATAAAAGTAAGATAACTAGTTAGTTAACTACCCGAACAAACTTACTAATCATGAAGTTCAGATGACAGATTCAAGGGCACCAATAACTAACTAGTTAACTAGCTAACTAGCTGAGAGGAAGGCTACTTTGTACCACACACAGCTGTTCATAAAAGAGGCGAGCTGAAAAGGACACGCCGCGAACAAGGGACCGAGCGCAAAACATGACAGACAGAATGATGAGAGCAATCGGTTGGTAGTTTCATATTTGCACTAGCACCTACCATGTTAACACTTTTCAAGATGTGAAAGGCGGGAGAGGGAGTGCCGATGCCTTATTTATTAATGAAATACCGGTTCCTGAACCCGGGGAGACCCAAGCATTAATAAAAATCAAGGCTTTCGGGCTGAACAGGATGGATATATTACAGCGTGAGGGTAAATACCCTGTGCCCCCCCAAGCGCCTAGTACGATGGGTGTTGAGTTCGCTGGGACGATTGAGAAGCTCGGCCGAAACCCTGAGATTGGCTTCAAGCTTGGAGATGAAGTGTTTGGCCTAGCTTACGGTGGTACGTTACAATATGCTGGGTAAGGACCTTTTACTGTTGGATCACTGGCTAAGTAGTCGCAGGCGCCTATGCAGAATACATTGCCGTCTCAACGCATATGTTAATACACAAGCCCGTGGAATTATCGTGGGAGGAGGCAGCTGGAATTCCTGAGGTAAGGTTATCCGGATTACGATGGCCATGACTGGTCACTGATGGGAGCTTGCTGGCTGTAGACTTGGATAACAGCCACCCAAGCCCTATACTTGATAGGTGGATTTAAGCCAGGAGATTCGGTTCTCTGGCATGCAGGCGCTTCATCTGTCTCCATAGCTGGTATTCAGCTCGCTAAAAGTGATGGCGCATCTGCCGTGTTCGTGACTGTAGGTTCCCAGGAGAAGATCGACTTTTGTCTTGATAAGCTGGGTGTCACTGCCGGATACAACTATAAAACCCAGGATTGGGCATCTGAACTTTGAGAAGCGACGGATAATCGCGGTGTTGACCTAATCATCGATTTTGTAGGTGCAACGCACTTCCAGGGTAACTTAAATGCTGCAGCTCGGGATGCGCGTATAGTTCAGTTGGGACAAATGAGTGGTTCAATCCTCCCTGCAGGTGTTGACATCAGCAGCCTCCTGAGGAAGAGGGTTAGGTTGGAAGGTAGCACCCTCAGAAGCCGGGGCGAGGGATACCAGAAGAAATTGCGTGATTTGCTGGTCAAGCATGCACTGCCAAAGTTCCGGGATGGTACTTTTACTGTCTTCATAGAGAAGGTTTTACCTTTCGAGCATGTTGCAGATGCCCATATATTGCTAGAGAGCAACTGTACCAAGGGCAAGGTGATTTGTACAGTTGACTGAAGGACTTGTGTCAACATCATTGCGGGCTTATGGTAAGCAATTAGGGGTAACCTTTGTTCTACTATCATTGCATGGGATAGGTGGACCTATAAGGCTATTTAAAACATGTCTATGATGAATGAGGAGTTGACAAGCACACAGGCGAAAAACATACAATACATTAACCTACTTGCCTAGTACTTTAGCTAGATATATACCCTTACATACATAGTATACAAGCGGTGAGGCACACAAACAATCAGAAAGCAGAACAACAACGACCGGAGCGGATTCAACACAACTTTCGATATATATATAGTAGATAAAATATTTTATTATGTTTCCTTGTCATGCTTGGCTTTTTCCTATATTACTGCCCTCATACACCAGAAAGCATGATAATCATAGAGTAGTTAAAAAGAGCTACTCTGAAGAACATATATTATTTACATGAAAACAGACTGCAAAACACCTGCTTTCCTTGCTTAGACATTTCCACAGCCAAAGTTTGCCAAGTTTGATATGGGGACCAAAAGTTAAATAGCACATCCCGTGACCAACCACCAATGATACACAGCCTCTGACCACAAGATTTTTTAAGTGGGGCCCTCTAGTATCCAATTGTATCAAGTTTTTTATTTTTATTCCGCTGAGAAATTGTCCCTCATTGGCCTTCCACACCATAAAGTTCTGCCAACCAATAAACAGCTAACTTGAAAGACGGAAGGAAAGTGCAAAACAATATTTACAGCATCTACTGGAGTACTGTGTAGTACTAGGTTGTAGACCACTGGCCCACTTCGAAAATCCCGTGTCAGGGACTGTACTCCGTACTACGAGTCCTCTGTAAGTTGTTATTCGCAATCACAGGATGTTATTGGTTAAAATCACGTGACACAGGATCTGACTTCTTGGTGCAATGCCTCGAGTGTTAATCAATCCAAAATTTTCTACTTTTGGCGGTGACACACGGCAAAATCGCGGAAGATTGAAAAAAAAAAAAAAAAAGGGAAGAGAGATGTCGTAGAACCTGTCCCATTGTCATATAAAGGCAAAGTCATTTCAGGCACTCTAAACTCAATTTGTTCCAAAACCAATTACCTCCTTCGTTCTCTTCTCACCCTCACCTGTTCTTACCTCTATCTAAACTGGAAAGAGGATTACAATGACTAAACGTGATCTTCACAATGGAGGCGATGAGTATAGGCCGAAGAAAAAGCTGAAGAGCGAAAAGCAAAAGAAGGAAAAGTCTGCGAAGTCTAAATCAAGTGCTGAGCAGAGCCCCTCTTACGTCCAGTCTCCTGCATTGGGTGATGTCCCTCAATCCGAAATTGAGAAATTCCTGACGGAAAACTCTATTAAGATAACAGATACATCATCCGAGAACGTATTGCGCCCAATCATCTCATTTTCTCACCTCCCTCCTTGCAAAGATGACCTGTATGCGCCATTAAGATCATTCAAATCACCAACTTCGATTCAGTCTGCTACCTGGCCGTTGTTGTTCGCTGGTCGTGATGTTATTGGCATCGCAGAAACTGGGAGTGGAAAGACACTTGCATTTGGGTTGCCATGCCTAAAGAAGATACAGGACTCAGCAACGAGCAAACAAAAGCCTTATCGCCCTATGGCAGTAATAATATCTCCAACAAGGGAGCTAGCGATGCAAATATACGACCAACTGCTAAAGTTCTCAGGATCTGTCGGCGTCAGAGTGGCTTGTGTATTCGGCGGCGTGAAAAAAGATGAACAACGGGAGGCTCTGAAAACAGCAGAGGTTGTTGTTGCGACCCCTGGTAGGTTGAAGGATCTTCAAAATGACGGTTCGGTAGACCTAGGAAAAGTGAAGTACCTGGTTCTGGATGAGGCGGATCGTATGCTTGACAAGGGCTTTGAACAAGATATCAAAGACATCATTCGTCCAATGCCGGTATCTAAGCGCCAGACCGTCATGTTCACTGCAACTTGGCCTCCAAGTGTCAGGGACCTCGCGTCAACTTTTATGTCCTCTCCTGTGACTGTCACTATTGGAGGTGACCCATCTGCGGACCCACGAGCGAACACCAGGATCAAGCAAGTTGTGGAGGTTGTCAAGCCACATGAAAAAGAGTCTCGACTTGTCCAATTACTAAATCGATCCCAGCGAGGGGTTCCCGAGCCGGAAAAAGTGCTAGCCTTCTGTTTGTATAAGAAGGAAGCCGTGCGGATTGAGAGACTACTTCGTACAAAAGGATTTAGAGTCGCAGGAATACATGGGGACCTGAGTCAACAGGAGAGGTTTCGAAGCCTAGACGCCTTCAAAACAGGAGCTGCTACTGTCCTCGTTGCTACTGACGTTGCAGCTCGTGGACTCGACATACCTTCGGTCAAGCAGGTCATTAATGTCACATTCCCTCTTACGGTTGAAGATTATGTACATCGAATTGGGCGGTAAGTAATACGCCTTGGAATCTGTGGGAGTGTCTGACATCTTTTTTTCGTCCAGGACTGGTCGTGCTGGAGCCGAGGGACATGCTGTGACCCTATTTACCGAGACAGATAAAGCTCAGTCTGGCGCGTAAGTGAGCCCTGTTCTCTAACCTTTTCATTGTGCCAGCAGAGTTATTTGAGTGAGGGCCGTTCATTAATGAGCCGCAGATTGATCAACGTCCTCAGAGCAGCAAAACAGGATATACCAGAAGACCTCCTTAAATTTGGAACAACTGTCAAGAAGAAGCAACATGATGCATATGGTGCTTTCTTCAAGAATGTCGACACCGACAAGACAGCCACAAAAATTGTGTTCGACGATTAGTTTTGCACATCAGTCCGTCTTCATTCTAGCACTCCTAGACTTGATCATTCGGCAAATATATGTGCATTTTGTTGTAAGGTACTTTCTTTCGAGGAATATTCTAGACTAGTTAGAGCTTAGTCATGGTGCATGATATAATTCAACTTACATCAGGAGGCTATAACCAGTACAAAGCATTAATGCCTTCACAGAACTACGATAGTCAGTACCGTCGTGTCCTTGTCTGGCCAGGATCACCGATGACAGAGCCGCAGCAATCCATGTTTGGGGTCGTAGACAGAATTCAGACAGGGCTAGGTTACTGCCATGTAGACAAAAGTAGGACCGGAGGAACATAAAACTCCAGGCCGTACGGACTGCCATGTTGAAAATGTTAGCCCAGACCAGTCCATGGGCACCCAAACCACCGATTTTCAAAAATAGGTAAGCTGCTAAAGCAAAGCTTACTGAAAACAACCCCATCCAGTAGGCTTGTCTTCGAAGGTCAGAAGCACTAGCTGCAGACGAAACGAATGCCTCGGTTATACCGTTGAATGCCAAGAATGGTATGTAATAGCAATAGAGTGAGAGTAAACTACCAACTTCCGGAGAAGCCCACCTGTGTCCGCCCAGAAGAGATAGTATTCGTGGAACCAGATACGGCCCCAAAGGGAATATGAAAACAGCTAGCATTTCATATGCTCGTAAGATCTCGATTAGATGTGCCTTGGCTGCGCTGACATTGTTTGTATATTGTTTCCCAGAGTTGAGCAGAGATGAGAAGACAGCTCGGCTGTTTTCTTCGATAGGCTGGAATAGAACGCGCGCTGCCAGGCCGCCATAGTTTGATGCCAAAGAGTATATACCTTGGTCTTTTAAGCTCGTCATTGCTGCCAGCATCATTGCGTCGCCTTGAGTCAGGAGGTGTTTTACGATGGACTGGAAAAAGACATTTGTGGAAAGTGTAACTAGGTGCCTTGGGAACCTATCTGCCAGGTAGACTGAATTATCACTAGAAGGTGTTACCATGATCGAAACATTGCCCTTTCCACTTAACTGGTGACGTACCTCAATCTAATTTTGGTAAGGAGCAGCGAGAACTGCCATCGACTTGTTAACTTTGGTATGGTTAGATAATACCCACAAATAAGTGACAAAGAGTAACAAAGGTAACCCAGAGCGAATGGAAGGACGCCCAAGTCTTGGTCTTTCCAAGAAGACCATGAAAATAAACCACACACGGTTAGGCTCTTCATAAATGCTGCAGCTGTCTCCACTATTGCGCGCTTCTTGTACAATGTATACTGCTGCACCACAGCAAAGAAAGGCTCAACGCAAAGCTCCATAAGGGATGCAACTGTGGTGATCGCAACACCGACTAGATAGAAAGGTGTTTCAGAAACTTCTCTGGAAGCAAACTGTGTGTACAATGTCGCGAATATCAAAGCTGATGGGACTCCCATGCTGATACTCAGATAAGACATGTTTACTACTGATTGCGAAGATATTGTCTGTAGTTGAGCGTTTCGACTAAGTTTGCCATTTATCTGATCGTAGCTCCCATCGTGGATAGCACTAGCAGATGCCCCATGGAAAGGTTGTCGCTGAATCGCTGTTCTGATGCTTTCCCTGGAAAAGTATAGTATCGAGATGAAGTATAACTCCAGTTGAGTACCAATTCCAAGGATTGCCGGGGAAAGAGTTCGTAGGATCAATTGATTTGCGATGAACGTGAATAGCCTAGAGGCTATTTGAACAATGATCAAGAGCGTCACACCAGATGCCGAAGAGGCCAGAATCCTGTCAACATTTTCGCCCGGCTGGGACATGATGGCATGTAGCTCAACGTATTTTTAAGTTTTCTGAATTGAAGCTATGTTTACCTCATGGAGAAAGACTACCTACTGCAATACGCCAAGAGACCCCGGGCCGGAGCTAATTTTTCCTGCAGGTCCGCGCGGCTTGGATGAGATCAAAACCTTCAGATATTTCGTCTTCTAAGAAGCATTGACAAAGATAGATTTGATAAAAGCAGCCGCTACATAGAATACTTCTACATATTAAACAGCACCGGCTAACCTTATTCCAGCTAGCTATAATTATGCACATGTGCGTTCAGGGGTACATAGCCAGGATGTAACACTATTACACTTCGTTGCCATCGAGAAAGCCGAAACGTAGTTTTTCTTATAATTCAATTCCTAGCTCCAGAGGTCGTAATCAGGTATTGTTGGCTCAAGTAATCGCCGAGGCCACAATCTCTTTCTTTCAATGCAATCATTGGATAAACTATGGTGGAAGAGACGACTAGCATTGCGACTGTGGCTTGAACTAGAACGGAGGCAGGAAGAAAGGGTACCCGCCATTTTTTGCCCTGAAGACACTCAGAAGAAAGCTGTACATACCAAATAATACAGTTCCCCAGATTAGCACAGCCACTTGCTGCGCTTTAGTATCCGCGATACGGGGAACTTTCATCGCGAGAGCTATTGTCGCAAAGGAAAGGATGGCATCTTGCACAATAATGTATAAGCAGCAGGAACATAGAAATTTCACGTTTCGTTGGCTGTCAGGTGCCGACACTTACAGATGGCAGCAATAATTTGTGTCTCCATTCCAAACTGATTTGAGAATCCACCCGCAAAGTAGCTAATGCCACCTTTGCCGTCACCAACAACATATGGCACTTTGCGGATATGGTTGAACATGTGGCCGCTTGTGAATAATAGTATGGAAATCAAGCTGAATGCGGCCCATAAGTTTCGATTCTGTATAATTGGCAAAACATATGGTGATAGAACAGTGAACAAGGTTAAAACACCCATTAAGATTGTCACTGCAGAAATGAGTCGTATGTAGTTAATGGGGCGAACAAGGGGTGGCTTCGGTCCCTCTGGAAGATGACGATTGATCCACACGTAAAGCTGGTCAGCAGAGATTGGACTGAAGGTAATCATTTAGCACAGCAGTACCTCAACAAAAGAGTTTCAGTGAACACCTACCCACTGAAGTCGAATCTAACGGGAGCATCATCAACTTTAGCGAAGGGTCCAACAGTTGGAGGAAACAAAAGAAGAACTGGTGCAGTTTGGAGCATCAGCTGTCCCTCTAGTATTAGCCAACAATACTGTAAATGGTCAATCCGAACCCACCTTTTGGAAAGTTGCTTTGCCATTACTGAAGTCAAGGGTGGTAAAAAGCATTTTGAGGCCATCGGGTTTGGGACCCTTGTTCCAACTTCGCGAGATGAGCTCCCATTCTGGCTGGAACTCGCGACATAAGATGCACCCATAGCGAGCTTCACCAGCCGTTAAAAGTACCGCAACATGATAATCTCGGGGTTTCGATGTCAAGTCTTCATACGACGAGTCATCCAAATCAATGGGAATGGAGCGAGAGAGAGACTGATATCTTTCGAACTTGCTAGACTCCGGGCTCGCGCAAGCGCTAGATACAATATAGAAGAGTGCGATGATGAGAGTAAACAATTTCATGTTGACATGTCAGAAATATAACACTACAGCAGGAATGTGGTGTCTGCAAGGAACAATTGTCAACAAATCAATGGGTGATATACAATGGAACGATCCATGTACTTGGAGACAGTGGTCAGGTTGCATTAGTAGTATGGAGCGGTCATAGCTTGTAGTAGGACGTATTAGGTGTCCAGTACTGCGGAATGACCGGCACTAGTTTTTCCTGGGTCGTCATCCATGCGAGCGGACGGAAAGGTACGGCCTGGCCTCTAGTGTTTAATTTCTCATTTATCAAAGATAAACTTGTACCGCACCCAGCAGTCTTTGTATCTTACATATCATCATTTGCGATTATAGTTATATTTCATTGTTATGGAATTTAGTAGCAAAGATCCAGGGAGCACGGTAGAAGATGTGTGTTTGTCATCTTGGTCCCGTGGCGTTTTACAAGCTTACCTTATCTTATAGTGTCGACTGGCAATAAGAACACAGAGCCTGGAAAAAGCATATGACAACACCCTGGTGCACACAGCACAGCTTCTAGATGCTGAGAAAAACCGGCTACTACGCGTGGAACAATTGCTCCTTCGATTTGAAAACGAGAATTTGCGGTGGCAGTTGAATCATGTCAATCAGGAATTGACCAAAACTGCAAGGAAGGAATCTGAAGTCCGTCTTCAGCTTCAAGCGACTTACAAGGAGCTTGATCAGCTACGAAGTGCGCACCATACGTCGTCTCATGAAATAGAGACACTTCGTGTATGTTATTCATGAGTATGTAATGTGACACGGCTCATACTGAAAATCTAACGTAGCTTGAGCTTGGCTCCCTGACCAATTCTTCTGTCGATGTGAAAAAGCTCCTTGCAGAAAAACACCATCTCTCAAGGGTACTCTCAAGTGCAGGGGCGGACGTTGAAAGGCTAAAGTCCCAGAAGACTTCCCAACATACGCTCCTTGCCGAGAAGCGAAATCTCGAACAACAGGTGACAACCCTTGAGGTACAACTCGAGAATGAAAAAAAGGCCCATGAACAGGCAGTAGCCAGGGAGTCGCATAATGCAGAACAAGTCGCAGCGCTTAGTTTAAGCCTTGAAGGAGCGCGCAGTGAACTCATGGAGGAGGCACGGGCGCGAGATGGACGTGAGCGTGTCTTTCAACACCAAAGTATGGAATGGGCTGCCCAACGAGCGGCCCTCGATGCCAAGCTTGATGCCTTGAATAAGAAGCTACATTCAACGAAGGACCAATATCAGGCTGCTGCTACAGAACTTAAACGACAGTATGACATCTCTAACAATCACGAATCTAAATTCTCCAGTGCGCAGTCCATTACACAACACAACTCTGGTCTAACAATCGCAACCCCTGGAGCTATTCGTGCCCAGGACAAGAGAAGTAAAACATCAACATTACCCGGCGAGAAGTCGTCCTTTTCGATCACTCCGTTTCTAAACCGAACAAATGGGCTTCAAAATTCAGCTACGAGCTCTGGGGACGATGCAGATGAGCTCCACACAACTCATATGACCAGTAAAACAAATCAAAAGGCCTCTGAGAATGATGTTCAAAAATGTGTTAATTCTGGGTATCAGGGTCAGAGGCCGTCGGTTGATGAGCTACCTGTGACCGTGGACACACTACGTCTGGGTCATGGCACTTCCAATGGCAGAAAAGGGGGGCAATTTCAGAGAAAACTGTTAGACAATTCGGATCCCGAGGGACGAATGGAAAATGCCAGCGGTATATTTACCCGCACTTCTAACCATGGGCAATTCAAATCAAGGAAACGTAAACTGGGGACCCAACGCGACTTGGGGTTGTTCGACGAAGACGACGACGAAGATACCCACGACATCAGACGGCCAGGTCGGAAGCTGGTCTCAGGAGGTACAGGGCGAAATTTTGCTTCCCAAGCATCTGCTCCAAGTGGCAGCCGCCTTGGACGCAGTCGCGGGTTGGGCGGACTAGGTGAATTTTCTCCTTTGAAGCGAGACAAGAAACGACTTTAGAGCAGCGTCACTGTCACATACTAGAGTGAATTTAATTAATTTCATTGTTTCACCTTCTTGGACCTCGTAGGCTACTGTGTTAGCGAGAAGAGAGAAAGGCGAGGTGAAGAAGAACCAAGATGCGTGATACAAGATTTCATGGTTTTTTGTTGCTTGTTAAGATACATTTAATTTCAAGTTATAAGCCGGCCGCCGACGCTTTCCGATTACCACTTCAAACATATTTTTAACTAAGCTTTTATATTTCTATGCACGAGATAACCAATTCATATTACAGCCAACCTTGAACTTCGACGATACGCCCTTCCGGCAGCAATGTTACCCCTAAAAGTCCCTTCACGGTCGCAACGTGCCCTTGCTATTTCTCCTTTCATCCCAAAGCGACCTTCCTCCTCGAAGAGGTGGCAAACACGTCAACTTAAAGATCATTTTACAAGAGAGGCAACAGTCCAAGGGCTGAAAAGTCGAGCTGCCTTTAAACTTATTCAGGTGTAGCATAGAACTCTCTTGCATGTGTATACTTTTACCCTAACACTTCCCACATGGATAGATAGATGCGAAATATCGCATTTTCTGTGACGGGCAGACTGTTGTCGATTTGGTATGGCAGTCACGGCTCGAGAAAACGGACGTAATTCTGTTTCTTGTTCACCTTATTAACAATATGATAATAGGGGTATGCGCCGGGTTCGTGGTCTCAGGTACGTCGGCTAGCCGTGAGTCTTGCTCTGTAGCTATCCTAACTTCCTGAAGGTGGCAGTCAGTCGCACTGGGCCAAATGGTCGCGTCCTTGGCGTTGATATCATTCCTGCTCAGCCACCAAAGGGTGTATCTACGATTCAAGGAAACTTTTTGGATCCTAGCATCCAGGCCTATGTCCAGGATTTATTGCATGATCCAACAAGGGACCAGCGGCACCGCCCAGGCATAAACCCACATATTGGCCTGAGCCATGAGGCGTCTGAATTGGATGGGGATAGGAAAAACCCCGTCCACAACGAAGAGATGGAAGATCATTGCCTGACTGGTAAAAGAACCGTGGACGTGGTTCTAAGTGATATGTCTGTCCCCTGGTATCAAACCTCTGGATTCTGGAAGAGAAGTCTAAGTGATTCGTACAACAGGATGATGAATACTAGTGGCATGAGTTTCAGAGATCATGCGGGAAGCATGGTGAGCCTTTAATTCTGAGTTGCACCCGATCTGTCTGATACGCAGTTAACCTAAGGAAGGACCTCTGCCGAGCTGCGCTACAGTTTAGTTTCGAGGTCTTGAAGGCAGGTGGCCACTTTGTTTGCAAGTTCTACCAGGGAGCCGAAGACAAAGATTTGGAGAAGCAGCTCAAGCGGCTGTTCCAGAAAGTACATAGACTTAAACCAGAGTCTTCACGTAATGTATCAGACACTGGCGAATGATCCTAAACAGTCAAGTCTAGCGTCACTAACCTGGTTGCTAGGAATCTAAGGAAGCCTATTTCATTGGTCTTGCACGCAAACAACATGCAATGAGGCATGAAGTGCTCGCGTCTCCTTGACAATAATGATTTCTGCGGAAGCCTACCGGCTCAAAGGACTCGCCTCGAAAGAGTGCGTAACATCAACTGTCAGTTCCCATGGCCTCTAACTCATCGCCAGTTTCAGAGACCTCATCCCACTCAATGTCTGCAGCTGTAGCTTCAGCGATTGTTTGAACCTTGCAGAGCCTCAGCATTTGTCTTAAAATAGAGGGCAAAGAGAACAAGCAAGAAACGAGAATGGGGGACCAACCTCCTTAAGGCCGCTTAGGTCTTCCACGTATCCAGTCTCATTCAAAGCTTTGTGCACAAAATCCCAGCCTTTCTCCTTGTACGTGTCAACGATTTTTTCCGAGCAAGCACTACAGCACTTGTAGCTCCTGCCCACTACACATAGATTCTCAAATGTTGAAAGGAAACCTCTAATTTGATGTGGCACGAGTCCTAGGGGATGACTCCCTCGATCATCATCCCTTGAGGCCGGAGCCGGAGCTGCAGCACCCAGAGGGTGTTGAAGGACGGAAATTAGCAGCTCAACCAATAAAGCCGAAGCAATTGCGGCCACGCCAGGTCTGGTCACAGTACACTGTTGATCCAGTGTCTGGTCTTTCATGGACTAGTAAATTTTAGTGGATTTTTTACAAGACTAAATTCACGGTTTAATCACTTACGTTCACTGGTGCAACAATATCATTGCAAAAGTAGCATCCGAGCTCTGCTGCTTGGTCTTGTGCAACCTTCACACCATGACGCATAACGACGAAGGAGTCAAACCCTAACGCAGCATTCATCACAATTTTTCCCGCTGCCTTTCCCATGACAGTTGGTAACCAGCGGGATTCTCGTGTGTCCATTAGAAGAAAGATGACATCATGCCCATCTATCAATCGTTTAAGGAGCTCAAACTCCTCTCGGGTCTTTTCAGCATCTAATACGGGGTGACCGGCCATTGGCACTGATAGAGCATATCCGGTAGATTCGACCCCTGGGTAAATCTCCGACAAAGCTTGAGAAGCCCGGTGCGCCTTTTTAACTCCACCTTCCAAACAATCTTTAAAGTTAAATAGCGGCTGCCTTACTGGGTTGGAGAATGATACCGACCCATTGTCGACAAACGTTATCTTGGTAACGCCCCAGCCCTAGGTACAGATGCAATTAGTCACCTGCACACATAGTAAATCATCACGCGGACCATACATACCATCAGATTCCGGGCAACATAGCTTCCAAGAGTGCCTGCACCAAGCAGGAGGCATTTTGTATGCTTGATCTTTTCAAGGTCTAGGTTGGGACTGATTCGCCATTTCATGAGTTTGAGGTTGAGATCTACAGACTGATCTGCCAACCTAGCCATTGTACGAAATCAGCTACACTTCGTTTCGCTTAGTCTCGTTTTAGGAAACTTTACCTCTGCGGATCCAGATATTCCGTCAGGTCTACCAATCTCCCTGTCAATTTCCCTGTTGGATTGCGCTCCCAACCGGTCACTTTGGGCATAAGATTGTCTGGCGCCTTCAGTACTGACGTTTGCTGGTTCTTCTCTGCTAATGTTACCACGATGCTGCGGCCTTGGTCACGCTTCGAATGCACATCGCGAAACCTCAAAACTTGGATTTTACTCAATTTCCATCGATGTTTTACAAGCACCAGCAGATTCCTCAGCATCCAACCAGGCGCATTTTCGTAATTAGAAGGATCAACGAAGCAGACATAGCAATCTTCAAAGTTAGCCCCGTCAAAAAATCCATTTTCATAATCTGAAAGGGTAGCAATCCGCCAACAGACACCCTCAACGTCTGCTGCTTTCTCCTTTCCCGGTTCAGAACCTATATCTTTAGTGGGATCCTGATAGGCTTTGCCGCTAGTAGCTAGGGTTCTTCGAGCTAGAAAAAAACCACGCTGGCGTGCGTCAATGCCGTAGCTCCAGGTGTTTACTGCTTCCACGAGTGTTGAACTTTCAGCACCTGATAAGTATGAAGGTACATATTCCCTTTCAGAAGACTTGGAGTGGGCAGTATCATTAGTTGCCCCTAGCGGGGCCCAGGAAGGATCCAAATGAATTGCAGGGAATGCGAACCAATAATGAAACTTGTATCTCTTCAGGTCTGCATAAGAAAGAATGGCAAAAGAAGACAAAAGTGAAGGACACGAATAGATCGTGCCATCTTTTATCGCATCCCATATCTATTAGACAGTGTCAATTTCCTAGCGAAACACCATGCCTGGTTAAACTGACCATTCTGCCAGATCGGTGGAGTAAAAGTGTTTTATCTGCAGCTCGGTATTCCTCGATGGTGTTGACATTCTTAATCAATCCTTCGGCCCTGTAGAAACCCGCTGGTACCCTGGGTCATGTTAACCGGTGCTTGCTGTGTCCCATCCAGTGCGCATAAACAGATGTGAAGGTGCAACACTTGTTTAATGACAAAGCACTCACTCATCACTGGTTAGAGCATTTCCGTGTATTTGCATCCGACATGAGCTGCTAGGAGGGTCTGTTGAGCGAATTTCATAGAGCCCCATTATCTTGCGGGCGGAGTCATCAAGCTTGTCATGATTGATTTTCAAGGATGCTAATGCCGTGTAAAATGGGAGCTCTATATCTGAAGCAAAAGGCGTATACTGCATAGTGTTTGTTGCGCAAGTTGACCTTGCCGTTTGTCCTGCTCCTGTGTTCTAAGTAGTAGGCCGGAAAGGGCGAAAGACAGTGGCCATACAGTATCAGAAAAACAAGGCCCCGTGAAGACCAGAGAATATATTGAGAGAACCTCTGCAGTGCCTATGTGCTCATTTGACTACATGTGAAAGTAGCACAGGAAGTAAGCAAGGTAGTTATTGATAAGAGATGGTATCATGGTGGGGCGGGATAGAGATTACAGACTAACAAACAAGGACACGTGCACTGCAGAGGTATTTATGCAAATACACAAGTACACTACTCCGTAGTAGGAGTACCATCCAGGTGACCTCGTCCCTGTCACGGGTATATACTGTATGTACCAAGCCCAGGAGTAGAGAACGCTGGGAACAAAACAATGGCAACCTGGAAACTGTTTTCATCTAACTGGCCTAAAGAAAAGCGAAACACAACCAAAAAGAAGAGAAAAGAAGCATTTATCAGTAGAAAGCACTAACGTTTCCTGTAACAACAGTTACTAGGTGTTAAGGTCAACATATTTATTCAAGTATGTGACATCTACACATTCAGAAGGTCGTTTACCTATCGGGATACTTCCTCCCTATTTCAATTCCTCTCTGATCTTTGTGCTTTCTTTTGCTTACTGCGTTGTCCGTTGGGTATCAGTGAGATCGCTATTTTCGTCAAATTCTTCAGCCTAATTGTTTTATTAGCAACACTGTGATATAACTAACTATTCTGTATCTACTTAAATATACACAATGCTTCAACTTGCTTGGGTGTTTGGGAGGAACCAGAAAATAGATAGTTAATTTAGTGATGTACTAAATTAGAATATTTCCCAATTTCTTGTTCTCTGCCCCAGCTCCACTTCAACCGCAGGTTGCTTTTACGTAGTCCGATACGTATATCTTAGCCTCTACCGCCATCTTGATTTTCCGACTTACTCCGTACACTAGTTACATCTGTACCTCGCGTGCTAATCATATATTGCCTTTACCCCCTTGATACTTCCGGGTTCAATAAAGGCGAGAAAAAAGAGGAGAGGGAAGAAGGGAAGATAATAAGAAGAAATGTTAATTGGCTTGTGTGGAGGTTAGCCAATGTTTTACTGACTCTCAAATGTTCCCCGCTGTCTCGCCATAGACTAATGGCGTGCTTAAAGGTATATGCTCTGGTAAGCATGCAATTGCAGAGTATCTCATCCAGCATCAAGGGTTCCAGCTACTCGAACTTAAAAGTAGAAAGTTTCCTCGAATAGCTGATGAACCTGAGGATGATCGACGGCTACAGGCATCGGAGTTCACGGATAAAGAGAGAAATCAGTCACCGCAGCTATTATTTGAAAGTGCAGAATCGCTTCTAGATTTTGCAACAAAAAGCTGGCAAGGCCTCTGGGTAACAACAGATATTTGGGAGAGTGTTACCCTAGATCGCTTTCTTCAACGCCCGTTTTTCCTCCTAGTGAGCGTCGACGCACCTGTCAGTCTCCGATGGCAGCGATTTGGAGAGAGGTCAGACCCTAACTACATCCCGTGTTGCAAGTATATGATTCCGAGAGTGAAAGACTAACTTCTCCCAGGTGTCGGAGGAGGCAGCTTGAGGCCCCGCCTCTCGAGAAGTTTGTGCTCTGGAATGATCGACATCTATATGATAAAAATATCGGGCGTGTCTATTTGACCGACCGGGCACAGGTTCGATTGTTCAATTCATCGTCTTCATTGGAGGAACTGCATTCTGCTCTCGCGGGACTTAACCTAGCTGATGAGGAGCGCTTACGACCAAACTGGGATCAGTACTTCATGCAATTGGCATCTCTTGCCGCGCAGCGGAGTAACTGTATGAAGAGAAGGGTGGGGTGTGTGCTTGTTCGGGAACGCCGTGTCATCAGTACTGGATACAACGGAACTCCACGACATCTCAGAAACTGCAACGAGGCAGGCTGTATGGATCTAACCCCCGCGCCCCATCTCCTTCATTCCTAGTTCTTTGTTCTTTGTCCCTCTTCCTTCCCCTTCTTGCCCACATTTTCCCTTTCCACCTATATTTGAATGTGTTAGTATATGCACTTACATTTCCACAGGCCCAAGATGCAACCGAGGTGAAGGTGGAGGTGTCGGTTTGTCCACGTGTCTTTGCCTACATGCAGAAGAGAACGCTCTGCTAGAGGCTGGAAGGGAGCGCATACGAGAAGGCACAATACTTTATTGTGACACGTGAGATACTCTTGGTTCATATAATTGGTATAGCGGGTTGAACTTTACTGATAGAACAGGAAAGGTGCCCTTGCTTGACATGCACGGTAAAAATTGCCCAGGTTGGCATTTCTGAAGTCGTATACTCACAGGGATATAATATGGACCAAGATGTCTGTGCCCTTCTCCTTTTATACCCAACTGGCCTTGGCTAACATTGCCTAGAGCGCTGCAATTCTAGAGTCCGCTGGTGTTCGCCTTCGACAGTTTTCTCCTGTAAGTCCCTCCTCTATCGGGTCATAATACATCGCTGACGGGAGAATAGCCTCGAAACGGACTTATCTATCTCGAGGGATCAGCTAACAATAAGCAATAATTGTTGTACAAAACAGTCTAGCTCTTGAAGGCACAACGGGCTGTGGAGAGTTTTGAACAAGTTTTCAGGGATGGCAAAAGCAATCAAATGTGTACAGTGTGTATATACATATACATTGTCAATTATGATCTATATATCTACCATGGGATTAAGTGAAACGACGTTTCTATCAAGTGGTTTATAGTATTAGCAGGGTTTGTAACCAATACTATATATCTAGACAGTATTCGATTCCTGTTCGACGTAGCTAGCAATAGTTTTAGTATAGTGGCTAGTGTAGCCTTGGCTGGGCCCTTTGGGGGACAAAGCTACATATGTTGGAGGTTTATCTGTTCTCTGCAGTCATCATGGAGATAGCCGAGTCAATGAATGCCTTTCGTGTACCAGGAAACCGCACCATATCAGAGAAGACTCTGCCTCCAACGTCCCAGCCTCCTACCGAGATATACGTCTTTAGTGAAGGCTTCTTCTTCTTTAATGCGGTGAACTTGGACCAGTGCTTCTTGTCATTGATATTAGTAATGGTGATTGTAAAATCGAACGGGTCAATTCCTGCGAATAAGTAATACAAATGCTGATACACGTTATTAGCACTGCTACTGCTGTATACAGA
Organism: Aspergillus nomiae NRRL 13137; assembly: GCF_001204775.2. Taxonomy (NCBI): domain Eukaryota; kingdom Fungi; phylum Ascomycota; class Eurotiomycetes; order Eurotiales; family Aspergillaceae; genus Aspergillus; species Aspergillus nomiae. The sequence goes on along the minus strand of NW_015378208.1, from coordinate 40,986 downwards.
TACTCACTGAGCCAGAGGCAACGCACAGTCCAGGGGTTAACATTGATATTCTCCGGCAGCACGACGTCGCATGGCCGGAAGAATATCTTGTGGTATCCAGCAGATAATGTTGGGAATAAATGCTTATCTGCTCTGCTAAAATTGTGTTTCAACCTTTTATTGTAGTGATATATTTAATCAAAAAGGCTACCATTATCGAATCTTGAAGAATTCCAGGTATAACCGAAATCTTACTAGTCAATACATATTTTGACTATAATACTAATGTATGTATAGATAGCCTAACTCATAGTGCCGCCGGTTACTACAGCAGGTTCCTGTATTATTTTTTTTGGCAAGGTATGATGGCAAGGAGAAGGTGATATTGCTGTGATGCCCATGTTCGAATGAGTTCTTAAATGACAAATTTTCTACAACTGTACCGGTCAGATAAAATCCCACTTGATATGGGATTTGTGGCTGAGGTAGATATTAACTATCTAGTGTCTGCCTATCTTGGAGGGATTATACGCCTAGATTCAGTGCAACCAGGCTACTAGTACCCAATAAGCAAAATGTTATATATGTACTCAGGTCTTAAACGGTAAGCGCAAATAACAGCCTTGGTACCCATTAAGGAAGTCAACGGTTTAACTTCTGGACCTCGGGACCTACAATAGGTGTACAATATTATATAGTACACCACATGCAATCTCGGGGACTGTGGTATGAAATTAGGTCGGCGTGGTCAGAAATTGCTTTGCAATTTCTGCGCCCACCAAGGCCTCCACCTCGCCACGGCCCGGTGGTGCATTTTCGCATAAAATAAACATAGTTATAGTCAGTACTTTTCTAAACATAATCAGTACCATGCCCTAAAGTGAAATCGATCGACGCTAACTAATATACTCAGTATATAGTTACCTAAATAATTTACACTTAAGTGTTTATCTATAGAAAAGCTGTACTATTTACTAGGTGGAATAGATAATAAGTAGCTTCAGTGTCTACTATAACAATAGTTACTATTTATACTAGATTTAAAGGAGCGTGAAGATTAAGAAAAAGGCTATAGATTATAGCAAAAAGTCAAGACGACTTTATGTGCTAGACAGCCAAAACAACGGGGCTTATCATAGTTAAAAGAAAATAGTCTGATTTTAGTCATAGTTAAAGGATTTTACCCAGTTTAAGCCATACCAACAGTACTGTGTAGATCCATTCTGTTCTCCTGGTCACACCGACCTTACGTTTCCTCGCCACCCTGCAATCTCAAGGTTTCCGACACTTGCACTCCAACTACCGGGAACCTTACAGCTCGGCGTGGTCCGGAAATCGGAACGGAATTACTATCGGTATAGCTAGAACTAAGATTCTCTAACTAGTATGATTAGGGTCATACATATATTATTACCAGTTAATGAAGGACCTTTACTTCCACGCCTTTTACCCGTTACTACTTCGGGTACCCCCCTCATTTCATTCGATCCTTAATCCCCTTTGGGGACATCGGGTTCGAGGGCGCTTTTTCTTATAAATACTAGGGGTAGTGGTGTAGAGTTAGGGGCAATAATATATAGTAAGGCCACTGGGCTGCCAAACCACGGTGAGGTTGAGATAGTGGTTAGACGAAATGCCAAGAAACCTCTTAATCACGCCGAGCTGCGACCCCGGGAGAAAAATAAAACTAAATTAGATTATGAGTCAGCTAGCTCTTGGTGGGGTATTGAAGACAGGATTCCATCCTTTCGAAGCTGGGATTGAACCCCCTCCCAGTAGGATCTTTTTCTCGCTTTAAAAAGATACTGGAAAGGCTATAGGGTGAAAAAGGAGCGTGGATTTCCTGTCGCGTCTCACAATTGGATCTTTATCCTTCACATAGCGAGCCCCTCGAATAGTGGAACTGACTCAACCCCGCCGCCATGCCCACCGTACATCTGCTCGACTATGTTGCTGGGAATGTCCGTTCGTTGGTGAATGCAATTAACAAAGTTGGGTATGATGTTGAATGGATTAAAAACCCCGAAGATCTGAAGAATGCAGATGTGAGTATATATCCTTCGTCAGTCAACTTTCTACCTGCGGTGTGCTAATCATAGCGCAGAAACTTATATTGCCCGGAGTTGGCCATTTCGGCCATTGCCTCTCCCAGCTTTCAGAAGGCGGATATCTAGATCCGATAAAGAAGCACATAGATTCCGGGAAACCTTTTATGGGGATCTGTGTAGGTCTACAGGCACTATTTGAAGGATCCGAGGAAGACCCGGATGTCCCTGGGTTGGGGGTGATACAAAAGCGAATGCAAAAGTTCGATGACAGTGCAAAGAGTGTACCTCACATAGGTTGGAATTCTGCCATGAACACCGGGGATGGTCCTTTAGGAGCTCAAAGTTTCTGTGGATTGAACCCAGACAGCAAATACTACTATGTTCACTCTTATGCAGCATTTTACACACCCGGTGTGCTGGAGAAAGATGGTTGGTCGGTCGCTACAGCCACATATGGCGAGGAGGAATTTATAGGTGCGATAGCAAAGGGAAATATTTTCGCCACGCAGTTCCATCCAGAGAAGAGCGGGCAAGCTGGCTTGCGGACTATCCGTGCTTTCTTGAAGGGTGACCAGATGCAATCACCTGCGCCAGACACCTCAGTCTCGGGCGAGAAGACATATGGTCTCACTCGCAGAGTTATTGCTTGTCTCGATGTCCGCACGAACGATTCTGGCGACCTCGTCGTCACGAAAGGCGATCAATATGATGTACGCGAGAAGGATGGCGTGAATTCTGGAGGCCAGGTAAGGAACTTGGGAAAGCCAGTCGACATGGCTAAAAAGTATTACGAGCAAGGGGCAGACGAAGTGACCTTCCTGAACATAACATCATTCAGAAACTGCCCAGTGGCAGACACGCCTATGCTGGAAATATTGCGAAGGACATCCGAAACCGTTTTCGTACCTCTCACGATTGGGGGTGGTATCAAGGACACCGTTGATCCAGATGGCACCTGCATCTCGGCCCTTGACGTCGCCACCATGTATTTCAAATCTGGAGCGGATAAAGTTAGTATTGGCTCGGATGCTGTTATTGCAGCTGAGCAATATTACGAAGCCGGCGAAAACCTGTCTGGGAAAACTGCAATAGAGACAATATCAAGTGCATATGGAAACCAAGCTGTGGTTGTGAGCGTCGATCCTAAACGCGTATACGTCAACGGTCCTGAAGACACCAAGCATCATACCATCAGGACACAATATCCGAATGCCTCAGGGCAAAACTTTTGTTGGTACCAATGCACTATCAAAGGTGGCAGAGAGGCCCGGGACTTGGATGTTCGGCAGTTGGCAAAAGCTGTTGAGGCCATGGGTGCTGGGGAACTACTTTTGAATTGCATTGACAAAGATGGAAGCAACAGCGGTTTTGATCTAGAACTTATTAACGATGTCAAAACGGCCATCAAAATACCAGTGATTGCCTCCAGTGGGGCCGGAAATCCTGGGCACTTTGCGGAAGTTTTCGAGCGTACTACTACAGATGCGGCACTGGGCGCTGGCATGGTATGTTGTTTTTATGTATTGGTCATGTCTTTAGCAGTAGCTAACAAAGCCAACAGTTCCACCGTGGTGAATACACTGTCAGCGAGGTCAAAGACTATTTAAGTGGCCAAGGGTTTTTGGTTCGCAAACCTGAGACTGATATTTAACCCTTTTTGAGGTATGTAGATACTAGAGACATTTGAATGAAAGGGTGTAAACTAGCTATTTTAAATTCCACAAGACTGTCTTCACTCAATTTAGGGCCTAAGTTACTCTGTACAGTAGTAGACTAATAATACGGAGTATAAGGCGGTCAGGCTAGTTGGTCGCTAGATCACGTGATTTGATAATACTTTGGTTGCCACCACTTCCGAGTTGCGCTTTGATCCCACCCATCAAACTCATACCTAGCACGTCTTTCGTTTCTCCTACATCTTCTTTGAACAACACAGTTACCTCCTGCTGGTTCTTGGGGCATCTTTTCCCTCTATCTCCTCCTATCCACCCCTTCTTCCAATTTAACCCTTCAAATATACGTTATACTCGATCCAGTACTACTGAGTCGTAATTTCTGGATTAGTCAGGTATCTTGTCGTGCGACAACACTGCCTGTTGCCCAAAGTCTTTCGCTGCTCAGCTTGCCCCAAGCTTCATCTACTTCTGGTATTGTTCAAGTATCAACTGCTCACCCTTGTGCATGGATTTTGCATTTCGATAAGACATCCAAGCCCCTGTTTTGTGCTACAACTCTAGGCTTCATTGCAAGCTAGAGGAGACTGGGAAGTTCTAATTCATCTATTGAACGGTGAAACCTCCTATGAAAAAAGAAAAGAAAAACAATAGGACATAAGAAGCATCCCTGTGGCTCACCTTTGTTTACCACAGTACTGCAAACTGTTACGCTTTGTATTCGTTCGGACTTTGTCTTGTTTGTATGCAGTTTGAACACTTACCATCCAGCATTCAGCAAAGGTCTTTAAGTTCATGAGTTCGAGCAATATCATCAATAGATATTGGTCTTGCGATTTTCAGGGTCTTATAACAAAGAGGATTCTCGAATCAAAATCTGTCGTTGGCTATTTGCCACACGTTTCCCAAGTGTTGTCTTGCCTATTTTATTTTCCTGTTGTATCCTTTCTCGCAAGAGCGATACCCCTTTAATCTTGATTTAATTACATTCGCAAACACTCTCGTTGGACGTGCAATTGAATACAATGTCATCCTCTGTTCACTTCAAGTTCAAATCTCAAAAAGAACCTTCAAGGGTGACTTTTGATGGCACCGGTATCTCTGTCTTTGAATTGAAACGCGAAATTATCAATCAGAGTAGACTGGGTGACGGAACTGATTTCGAGCTGTCCATCTACAATGAAGACACCAGAGAAGGTAAGTTGAACGAACCGATTATTCTTGAGTCCCATCACACCTTTTCTTTGCGCGTTGGCAATCTGGAGAAGGAAAATGCTAGGAATAGGAAACGGGGGAAATGGAAGGTCATGACGGAGGAGGGGGCGGCTGAGGAGGAGGAGGGGGAGGAGAAGAGGAAGAGGAAGAAGGAGAAGGAGAAGAGGAGGAGGAGGAAAAGGAAGACGAAGAAGAAGATCGAACAATAGAAGCACGAAGCAGAGAGAGAAAAAAAAGAGTAGGAGAATGAGCAGCTAACAGATATTTGTGACCTAGAGTACGATGACGATACCACAATCATACCTCGTTCGACGTCTGTTATAGCTCGGAGGCTACCCGCATCGCGACCTGGAAAAGGCGGTGCTACTCGTTACGTATCCGGAAAAATGCCTATAAATGCGCGCAACGCTTCTCGTAATGATCAAGTTTCATCGAGCCGAACAATGCCCAACCCTACCAATACAGTTAGCAACGGTGTCCTAGAACTTAACAATGCTCAGACCGAAGAAGAGAAGATAAATGCGCTTTTTAACTTGCAGGCTAATCAATGGAAAGAGCAACAGCAAGAGATGGCTAAGTGAGCATACTTCGTTCAACCTCATGATTCCTTCCATCTGATAACTTTTCATAGTGCTACACCTGTTCCGCTTGGTCGCGGGAGAGGAAAACCAATAAATGTCCCCGACCACCCTCCACCTCCTGGGTATCTTTGCTATCGTTGCCGTGAAAAAGGTTGGTTTTGGCATGCATTTCTTAGTTGGTGTCGAATTTGATGGTTGCAAATTGGCTAAAGCTCATGATTAGGTCATTGGATCCAAGCATGCCCAACCAACAATGACCCCAAGTTCGATGGCAAGTACCGAGTGAAACGTTCAACTGGTATACCTCGTTCTTTGCAAACCAAAGTCGAAAAACCGGAATCGCTCACAATAGATGGTTCTAATGAAGATTTGAAGAATACAGGCGTTATGGTTAATGCTGATGGTGATTTTGTCATTGCTAAACCAGACAAGGCGGCTTGGGAACTGTATCAAGAAAAAGCTAAGGCTTCGGCCGCCGCCGCCGCCGAAGCTGCAGCTGCAGAATACAGCAAGGAGCTGCAAGCACGTGGGCTGGAGTGCCCAATTGACAAACGGATGTTTTTAGAACCCACAAAAACGCCATGCTGCCAAAGAACTTACTGCAATGACTGTATTACAAATGCATTAATTGAGAGTGATTTCGTCTGCCCAGGGTGTGGAACAGAAGGTGTCCTGCTGGATAATTTGTCTGCAGACGACGACGCTGTCATCAAGATTAAGGCTTACGAAACTGAGAAGGTGGATTCCAAAAAAGAAAAAGAGAAGCATTCGGCAGCTCAAGAGAATCAGTCAACCAACAAACCATATGCCTCAACGGGCGATCCAAGTAGAAAAGCAGAACTATCGTCACCGGCTTCACCCCGGGCAGGTTTGTCGAAATATTCCAAGAAAAGGCCTGCAGAGGATGGTCCTCTTGGCGAAGCCACCGAAGGGTCAAACCAAACTTCCACGCAGAAGAAGCAGAAGGCTGAAGATAACCCTAAGTCGATCGAGACTTCGCCATCACAAGTTAATGATGCTTCATCTGGGTTTCAGCCTCTCCCTTTCGGCCAACAAATGCATTTTGGTGGATTCAATTTCATGCAGGCCCAGGGCATTCCTTCAATGGCATTCCCTGATGCTGGATTCGCTGGAGAAGGGTCGGGGTTTATGAATTCGGCTGGCCTAGCTTCATCCAATGCTTTCACTGCCAATATCAGCCAAACTTGGAATCCTATGGGCGGTATGAATTTCAATGCGCTGTCAAATGGTTTATATGGTGATAGCACAAACGGTGCAGTCAACTCTGGGTACGGCGCTACGAATATGTTCAATGGGATGGGTGACTCTCAAATGAACATGTTTCCCATAGCTCATATGGCTGGGGGTATGCAACAGAGTTTAGGTTTTCCCCAGGGACCAAGTATGGGTCATTTCTCAAACCAGCAGCGGACTACATTCAGCACTCCGTATGCCCGCGAAGAGGATACAGCGTACTTCCGCCAGCCAGTTAATCCACAACGACATCAAGCAAGATATAGGAGGATAAGGCCGAGTGATTATCGAGAGCTTTAAATGCTTTACAGAGATTCGCACTCTGTTCATGTTTTTTCCTTTGGGTCCATGTCAACTTGGGAGTTATGGGACATCTTCTATTGTGCATAGGAGTTACTCTTCTCTTTTCACATCGTGTATCTTTCTTGTTTGTATATCCTACACATGTGCTGTATACACTCGCCACAGGCTTTGCCTTGGTTACGTAACACTTGAATTAGAATGGATTGGAGCGGTGTGTTGTCGAAGTTGTGGTGGTTGGCAGGTCAACTCTGGATTGAAGCTAAACATGATAAGTAACCATGGAATGATAACTTAGCTAACTAACTATCATCCATTAGTCATTGACACGTGACACTTAACGAACAACCAAGTCAGATGACTGTCACCTGTGTAACAAATTAACAACCCAAAGAACCCCTTCCATTATCTCCAGCATCGGCCAACGGACTACAAATAACACATCCAGTAACCTATTGCATCTTAGTTATATTTGGACCAGAACTGCTTTACGTTTCCAATAGGCCCCTTTCTAGTTGGTCTCCGTCAAATCTGGCTGCCAGTCTAACCCAAGCAGACATCTCAGCCACTTTATAGACGAATTATATATAATAACCCTTTCTCTAGGGCGACTACTACAGCCATGGCTAAGTTCTCGAATAGCAACAGTAATACCTTCAATCAGTTACAGCGATTTCCCGACAAAGCTCTCCAGACTTCTGCACTTGCGAGCTGCTACAGTGTCAACACGTCAACATCGAGAGTTAATGGTTTCCATTACTACACTACGACTGGGGCTGGTAAGCGCATACATGGCTTGTATATTGTTAATTTGTACTGATGCCATAGTGCTACCTTTCACAGGAGCCCAGTGGTATCCCTGAGGTCCCCTCAGGGTCGAAAACCTTGTCTCCAAGCCCCCCGCCTGATCTCTCTACCCATGCAGGAATGGAGAGCAGTTTTTCAGGTAACATTATACCCGAATACAAAGGGGGGGCGGCGCATACTATCCCGGAAGAGTGTGAGAGGCTCTTCTGCGACACATTGTCTGTGATTTTCCTTGGTGAGCGGATTATCTCTGGACAAGAGTCGCTTGGGGCAGGTGCGTATCAAATTCAACCGAGTAGCTCAGGTTACGAGCATAGCCGAATTCAAGAGTGGATTGAGGTGTTGGACTATACAAGTGATTGTATCTACCGAGGATTCATGACCAGTTCGAATGACGAGCGCACCCTATTCATATTCTTCCGTGAACGTGCACTTGGCCAAGGTCTCAAGACTGGGTATGTTTATATTTCGGGGTTACGGGTAGATTACACTGAAATAGAACGGAAACTCACGGCTCATTTGACAGATTAATTGCTCTTTTTGAGCTAGCAAGTCTCCCTGAATTTGGGTGCTCTCAGATTGTTGCATGCATTCCGCGTTCGCAAGATGCAGCAGAGCTCGAAGTTGTGAGGAATTTGGGTTGGTGCGGATTTAACTTGACAACACTGCAACCGTGGAGCACTCGAGATTGTGTCGAATTGTCACTTAGTGCTGAATGGCTTTTTTGGGTGCTGAAGTTTAGCAGTGCGACGGTTACTTTGCAGCAAGTTGAAATAGTACATTGTATGTTGTCAGATTGGTGCTTCCGCTCCTTGATGGTTTAATGTTGATTGATGTGCTGGTTACTTTCACTACTAGATACTTGCAGTGGGGCACAATATAATGGATTCAATTGCTATTGGCGATCTCAATGAGAGTGTACTGACTGTACTAAGGTAGTAAGCGGACCTCGGAGTCGGAAGCCCGATGCTTCCTTGGGCGGTATGGTATGACCTCAGTATGACACTACTACTAACACTGACGTCTTTCTCGAAACGCAGCGAGTCTATATGGTTTAGCAGATCTCAGCTACACCACTATTCTGTAAAATAAAGCTATAATATTGAACCCCAGCATTAGACTACTCTTTATGTTCCCCAAGTTCCTTCTTCCCCCAACTGTGTTCCGTTCTCGACAACGCAAAGCGGGGTACTCGTCCTCAGCTGGACCCCCTGCCAGAACCTCGTCCATGGATGAGAGCTGCCAGAAATACCTAGGTAGCCAGGTATCATATATTCGGTGTTCTCGTTGCGCAACGGATTTATGTTTGACGTCCCAGATCATCAGCAAAGGGTTCACTGGTCGACATGGCCGCGCGTATCTCGTGTCGGCGGAACCTATCGTGTGTGCGGTATCCATCAGTACAACGTCCTCGCCGACAGAGTCACTCCCAAATACCATAATGCAGAAACCCGTATCACGTCAACTGGTCACAGGTGCCCATACAGTCAGTGATATCAGTTGTGCTTTCTGTGGGAATATTCTTGGATGGAAATATGTTGCCGCTGAAGAAGACTCGCAACGTTACAAGGTTGGCAAGTTCATTTTGGAAACCAAACGGACCGTGACATCCTCCTCATGGGAGTCGGATTCATATGCCGGGCCTGTTGCACCATCTGGACCAATGACTTCTGCAAAGGTGGATGTCGGTACACCGGGTGATTGTGTGGAGTTCGATAGCCAGGACGAAGACGAATGCGAAGATCTGTTTGCCGGTGTTTGGAGCCCTGGTCTGGCTATACGGCGGCGAAGCCGCAAATTAGATCGTCATACCTCGATTTTTGGCCTTACACCCTGAAGGACTATTATACATTATCTCTCTCTTTTTCTGTTTCAGCAATCGTGGCATCCTGATACCCTGCTCTCATGTTTCCTTTTCTGACCAATATCTGCGGGGTAACCCTGCAAAAGGCTTCTTAATGGTAATGTTTAAGCTACGACGATTCCAAGTGCATTCCCAAGGTTTCCATAAGTTTGAAAAGTTGTTGGGGTGGGTAATCTCTTCTTTGGTTCCAAGTAGTCCCGTAGTCGTTGTAACATTTTGTGGTATAGAGCCAATTCGTTATTTCTTGACGCCGACAGAAGCGAATAAGAGACGGTTAGCAAGGCAATGATCAATATGAAGGCTAAGGGGAACCGTTTGTTTTGCCGACTCGTGTTCTTTTCACATCTCCTTCCTGGTCACTTTCCTGAGCTGAGCGCTTCTGTGTAGATACCAGTTGGTTACCACCTGATCTCCGTTTGACAAGCGCCGAGAGATCATTAGCTCCCTTCGTAACTTTGTCCAACTGTACCATCTGCTCCGAAGGAGACTGCCCCATTATCTGACCCAGGATACCTTTCAGCATAGCTTCATTCCTCTCATCATGATCTTCGAGTAATACCGGGGGGCGCTTTAAATCAACTAGCTGTGGGCCAGTTAGATGTACGTGGTTCGAGGATAAGAATTCGAGGTTCGGATGGTTGAGAGAAACTTACTCTTTGCTCCATGTCTGCTATGATATCCTTCACATTGGCTATTTTTCTCTTCATAGCGGTTGCTTTGTCTTCCTCCATGGTACTACTATTATCTAATACCTTCTGCTCCTGAGCCAATCTCACCTGACAGCTTTCAATTGCTTTTTCCATTTGGCTCGCCGCTTCTTTTCTCATCTGTTCATTGGCCGTCCTATCGCTCTTGCTATTAGCGGAATTGTCATCTGCCTTATTGACAGACGCGAATTCCAGGGCAAGCGAAAGCTTATAGTGACATTCGGCGATCGATGGATCCTCCATTGGAAACAAAGACTGTCTCAAATCAAGTGCCGTTCTGAGATCAGTCACTGCATCCGTGAAACGTTCAGCTTCTAGCGAGATCTCGGCCTGGAGATCGTACGTATCTGCGAGACGCTCCTTAATTTGTTTAATATGATGAGGTAGATCTGCGGCTTTGCCTTTCCCACATTTTTCTTCTGCTGCGTTTAATCTCTTGAAGTAGAGTATGCGCGCGAGGTCGAGGACTTCAAAAGCATTTGCGAAGTCATCCTCGTCTTCTTCGGCACCTCCGTCACCATCGCTTTTATCTTCCCCGTCGGAATCGGAGGCGTCAAAGTTCTCATCTCCTGTGAATTGAAAATATGGCTTGTCCTCGACCTTCTGAGACTGCGCCTTTCCAGCAAGCACCTCCTTCTGAGCTAGTCCATTGGAAATGGCATCCTGAACAAGGCTATCACTAACAGTTGTAGTCCCAGACGAAGAGGCATTCACAGTAAGCGGATCATGTACCTGTGTCTGACTTTCTCCAGCTACTTTGGAACCAAGGACATCACTCTTGCTCACAGCAACATTGTAAAGAGATTTTCCATAGTAATATAGTAGATCGGCATTGTCAAGCGACAACTCCCCATTCAACCTAGCTTGGAGCTCTGTAGCCTCAGAATAAAGCTCAGCAGCAGCGTTGAAATCTTTGACGGCATCCTTGGCGGCAGCTCGCTCAGTCAGGTCTGTTAAGCGCGCCCTCATACTTTCGTTGGTATCTTGGAGCGGTGCAGCGCTCATTTCCGCATGGTCATACTCCGCCATTGCCGCGGTCTATTGTCCCAAGTATCTCGTTCCAAAAAATGTCGGTGTGATATAGTTTGGGGTGTTAAAGATAGTAAAAGGATCGAACTGAGTAGTCCCCTGGGAAACAAAAATTAAGATACACTATAGAAAAGAACAATGGGAAGCAGGTGGTGCAAGCGCGAAAGAATAAAAGAAGGAAATAGTTGTTCTCTATCTATTGGCATTCAATGACGGACTTATTTCCAAACTGGCGTGGGTCGCGTCAGTGGCCGCGCCACTCTATTTAATTTATCACGCGTCCGCCCACGCAGTCTACAGAGTAGATTTCCATCGCTTTTGGGGTTTGCTTAGTATCACTGGCAGCCGATACTGAGATCACAGCGAGATCATTAGATAACGCACGTTGAGTCAACTCTTATGGAGCCTGTTGCCTAGTCAAAAATTGATTGAAGGGATGCCCACGGCATAAAAACCGATATCCACGACTATTGAGGTACATGTGAATGCGTATGTAATGATGGACTCAGACCCGGTCCCTTCATCATCTCCTGCATTTGCGACCCCCGCGCACCCTTTGCGAAAAAACAAATCCAATAATCTTCCTACGAGGACGTCTATCCTGCCTATTTTACTTCCCCCCTCCACCCTTCGGCCCGTCGCTTTCCGTACATTCACCCGGAAACATAACTTGACGATTTCATCATCTGCACTACAGACTTTAGCTACCTTTGTGGGCAAAAATTGTGGGTCAGGATGGCGCGAAGAAGGCCTTGCAGAGCGAGTGTTGGATGAAGTGGCTAAAAGCTGGAAAAAGGCTGGAGGAGGTGTTATTGTCGAAGAAGGCAAAGGTGCCTCGCTACAAACGATTTTGCAAACTGTTGAAGGGAATATGAGCGGGGGTAGATTTGTTGTTGGAAAGACCCCGACAACAGATGGCGTGTCCATGAGTACCTCTCGAAATATGGGGAGTACGCACCCCAATCTACGTTTGTCCCCCTCTGCAGCGTCGACTCTAGGAGATGGAGAACAGGGAGACTCGAACCTTTCCTTTCACCCAAGAAATTGGATCAAGGTAGTGGATGCATTTGATATTCCGCGTCTGACATACAACGCCGACAAGAAGTATTTCGAGGTTGCAAAGTCGAAGGCTTCTCTCTTTCCACAGCCCTCTCATAAGACTGCCTTGTTCCGGGATCGTTATAATGTGATTCACCAGCGCCTACTACGAAATGAATCGTTTCAACTGTCATTAGGTTCTTCCAGCGTACCCTCATTGTCGCGATCATCATCGTCTTTTGCTCCTAATAAATGCTACAAGCTTACTCCAGTCGCAAACCTGCTAGGCAGGAGTGGTACTTCGCATTTGTTACTCGGCATGCTTTCTGTTTCCCCAACGGGTGATCTGTCCCTTACCGACTTGACTGGGAGTATCGCTTTGGAACTGAGTCATGCACGGATTATACCAGAGAATGGTGCCTGGTTTGCGCCTGGTATGATTGTGCTCGTCGATGGGATCTACGAAGAGGAAGAAACCGTGAAGGGGTCGACCTTGGGTGGGAACACCGGGGTTGGGGGTGCTATTGGGGGTATATTCGTCGGAGTCTCTATTTGTGGACCTCCCTGCGAAAGACGGGAAATGTCACTGGGAACCAAAAGTCGACAGGCCACAGGGGAAGTGAGCACTAGTGGGGGTTTTGGCTGGGTAGACTTTCTAGGAGTTGGAAGCGAACGCGCGCGGGGATCTCGTATGAGACATATTCAAGCGAGATGCTTACAGGACTTGCACGGAGGTGCAGATGACTCCCGTTGCTCCAAAATGGTAATTATGAGCGAGGTTAACCTTGATCATGTGAAGACGGTGGACGCACTGAAGCGGCTCTTCGGCTTCTACAGTGACTTGCCGCTGAGAGAACGGCCAATTGTTTTCGTTCTAATCGGGAATTTTGTCCAGAAGGCTATGGTCAACGGTAGCGGTCAGGCAGGTGGTATTGAGTACAAAGAATACTTTGACTCGCTCGCTATGGTGCTATCTGAATTCCCTTCTCTGCTACAGCATTCTACGTTTACTTTTGTGCCAGGTGACAACGACCCCTGGCCATCCGCCTTTTCAGCTGGTGCTGCTTCTGCTATCCCTCGTCAGGCTGTTCCTGAACTGTTCACTTCACGGGTGAAACGTGCATTCGCTATGGCGAATGCTGAGTCGGACCGATCTCAGTCATCCGAGCCTATTGGTGAAGCTATTTGGACTACGAATCCCTCACGCATCACCTTATTCGGACCGCTCCATGACATCGCTATAGTCCGCGATGACATTTCAGGGCGGCTGAGACGCAGCGCAGTGAGCATTGGACAAGATGCTGATAGGTCTACAGTAATGGATGAAGAGATAGAAAACCAAAGGAGCTCCGTAGCACCTGAAGGCTCCGTCGAGACCCAAACGCCACGAATAGGAGCTGAATCCTATCCGGTTCCTTCTGCAGTCAATGTGTCACGAAAGCTTGTCAAGACTATCTTGGATCAGGGTACCATGTCGCCTTTCCCACTTTCGTTGCGACCCGTCTTATGGGACTATGCCTCTTCCTTGCAGCTGTATCCATTACCATCAAGCTTTGTTCTAGCCGATCCTGAAGCGGCGCCGTTCTGTATGACTTATGAAGGATGTCATGTAATGAATCCCGGGAAGCTTATTCCAGAAGGTGATTTGTTTTCCGTGAGGTGGATTGAATACGATGCTTCCAAGAACCGAGGAAAGGTGAAAGAGATGCACTAATAGCCATTGATTATCAGGGTGGGGGTTTAAACCACGTCCATAACTACATGCCACAGTTTTTCATTTCTCGTGACAGAGCAAACCCGGGACTATGTAATACATGGTAATTAGAACTATTTAGAGATTCAATTTTGATTCAGTGCTGCGGCTGAATATAATCCTTGCATGGCTTTGTGAGCCATAACATAGGTTGACAAGATCTATCTTCTCTAGGGACGGAAACATGTTGGCGCCGTATGTCAAAAACCTTGAACTCGATGTATTCAAGAAATGCTAACGAGGTTTCCGATAAACCAATAAAAAGTTAGTCACTGGCAGTAAAAATGCCCTTAACACGGCAAAGAATGGATAATATACAGGAAGTTTGTCAGCCAAGGTCCAATGCGAAGAATAACTGATAATGAAGCTGAAAGTAGAAAAGAAAACACAGCCCCCAGTAACTAACGCCTTGATTCTGTGAACTCTGCCGTAGGAGCTAACAATGCATTAATTTCGTTGATCAAGCTCGTGACGGAAATCTCCTGCCAAGATATGGAGCCAGCAAAAATGACTCGTACAACATGATCTCAAAGAAAAGAGCCGCCGGGTGAAGGGAAATTATGTGGACCAAATCACTGTACACATAGCTACAATCGCGACGGACGTGACACATCTAGATACCTTATCTGTACCTAGGAAGAAACAGAAAACCGTAAGAGGGGTGGGCGGCGAGAATCCAACTAGATCTAGTGGCTCATGACGAGGCAACCCAATATGTCCAGAGGCTGAGGAAGCTTTGCGACTCTAATCAATCATAATAATATCCGCATTTTGTGTGGTGTCACCAGCCTTGTGCCGAATTGTAACATTTGGCGCAGGAATCAATTTTGCTGATTCGCTGAGTATGCCTTCAAGGTTTCCATTTTCTGCTGTCGACTGTTGAACAAAACTCTTCGAGCCGTTGGCTTTCGCTTCAGGTGTCGAGTCTGCCAAACCTACACTGCCGCTAGCCTCAAAACATTTGTCGAGCTCTGTCAGAAGATTCCCAACTTTGTCAGTCTCGGCGACAACTCCATTACCCAAACCTCTCCAGCCATCACCCTTAGAGTTATATAACCTTTCTCGAAGCTTCAACTTGAGTTGATCCTGGCTTGATCCTTCCTTAGGACTGCTCAGCTCTTTCAGAATCCAGACCATGTGACTAAGGTGATGAGTGGCAACTAATTGGAAGCGGAAGCTCTGAGCAGGATAGTGAATCTGAAATGTCTTCGCATTACGAACAGTCACTTGCACCTTCAGTGGCTGCTTGTTAGACGGGTTCATCAAGATCCGGTCTAGGGCTCGCATTAATGGAAGTGTAAGCAAGAGAAGTTCAGCAACAGTGTCTAGACCCGCGTCGGTGGTGCTGTGATTCAACGTGGATTCAATAGATTTCTGTATGCGACGATGTGGGTTTGGAAATTCAAGAGATAGGCCTAAGCGCAAACGAAACAATGACTTGGTTCGAGATGCTAGGAGAATAGGATCATACTCTATAGAACTCGGCGGCATGGTTGTTTCAATATTCAGAGTGGCGAGGAGGTCTTTCTCGGGGCCGTAGGCAAAGGTGACATGTGACAGCGACAGAGATCGAGGCTCCATTTTCTTTCGCTGAAGGCTCTCAAAAATTGACAAGACACAATCAAGTCTTTGCAAATTTTCCATGAGTTTGGGAATGACAGGACGGCCAGGCGGAGCCAGCAGGCGGATAGCGAAGCCAGTACCTCTCTTTTGGAAAACCAGCGAATGGTCCCATGTTGAATTCAAAGCGCTGAAAGTTTTGGTTGGTATCAATAAATTCCCATAAGCGACTATAATGGCAGCCTTCTTGCAAGGATCTATCCCATGAAACGCGAGGCGGATCGTGTCTTTGGTGCGAACCCTCCTCTTTAGCCCACTAGGTAAGGCTATCCGGAATGCTTCGGGAATTGTCGCCACTTCATAACGCATAAAGATTTCAGGAACATGAAGGTCCGGTTCAATCACCAGTCGTTGTAGAGGGGGGTAAAAGTCAACGGATTGTAGGTCCACTAAATAGCGCGCATTGGTATGAACTGCTAGAATCCCAGAAAGATAATGCCCCAAATCTGCAAACGAGGGGTAGCTGATATTCTGGCTCACAGGGAAGAATGTACCGCTTATGACCTGGGCTGAACGAAGAGTAGCAGAAATATGTGTGTTTGCATCAAAGACTGAATGACTTTCTGCTGTCGTTGTTGTCTGAAGTTGCACCACCCACCAGTTGTCACCGTCCATGCTGCTTGTTGCTGCTACAATCCAGTTGCGTTCCCAGAGATGATGCCAGAAAAAGGAAAACCGCAGGACATTGTTCGGAAACATTCTTCGAAAATCGATCTTTAAACTTCTGGGATTCACTGTTTCGAAGCCCAGCATTCTAACGTTCGATTCAATCTCATCTATCGCAGCCATACAGCGAAGTCGTGCAACTCGGGCCACTATATCCTCGGCGGAAGACTTGTCAAAGCTGCGATCATTGTCAAGTCGGTCCTGAGCGCTGGGGGTAGCCGATATAATGCTTGCTCCCGACATCGGCTCAATGGAAACACTAAGATGCCTGGACTCTGTAAGTTGGATAGCCAATCCACAGTCTCCAGGCTCAGTCCTAGTCAGTTGAGCCTGTAGAGATAATCTGCCGGCAGAGTAAAGTGGACTTTCGCTTATAATGCGATATGCCGAGGAGAGTATGTGAGAAATATGCAGCGCGATGACACTTCGCAGAATACATTCCATAGAGAGGCTCTCTGTGTTGAACTCGATCTCTTCGCTGTCAACCTCTTGGCCGTCTCTTATCCAGCGCAAGTCCAAATAAGGGTACCTATAGCCATCATTCTCACCGTATATTCGACCGCTCTTGATCCCAATCTCTAGCCAACTTTTAGCTCCAACTTTTTGCGTCCAGTAATGTACAACGAGAGTTCGGTGCAAAAGCTCAACACGCAAGACATCGTACCAGAGGCCTCGGGCCAATTCCATAGCCTGCTTAAAGAGTATGTTGATCTTGTTGGTGAGAACGAGACTGTGCAAAAAATCGAAGCATCCAGCAAGGCCACCATTTCGGAGGGCGTCATTTATCTTGACATCAAATTCGTTGAATATTCGACCCTTGGGGATCGGTGACGATGGATTGAAGAGAAACCGTACGTCAACGAAATATAACTGAGAAGATTCGTCTTCTTGTCCAATTGAAAGATCGAGCTCAAATTCGTTCGGCACAACAAATGTGACCCGGCCATCACGGATGCTATACGTTTGAAAGGCGCGAGGGACTGAATCGTGCAACGCCAATCTCACACTTATGATCCTGTTAATTTTCTGCAATCTCTTGAGCGTATGTTTGCCAGTCAAGGATCTAGGCGGTTTATACCCAAGCTAAATATAAACAAGTTAACATTGATTATCAAAAATATTATAGGAAAGATGGAGCGCACATCTGACATGGAAGATACTTTACCCTTGGACAAGACCTCGAGAGCCGTTCTTAAATCCGGGTTAGCTACTTGGGCTTGTACCAAATCTCGCTTCATATCACCAATCCATTGCAAAGCACCCATATAAGCCTGATGACGAGTACGGATAAAGTTTTGAAGGTCAATTAGCTTGCTAACATCAGCTGCTTGTCGGCCCCATTGGGACAAGACAAGGAGTTTGATGAACTCTGCACGCTTAGCATGTGCAAAGTCGAGGATCCGTGCTTTTTTCCGTAGATTTCCTGGGCTCTGATTTCCATATGACTTGCCACTAGCGGGCAATTGCAAAGAACTTGAATCTTGAGGTGAAACTTGGATGTCTGCCATCTCCGTGATCAAGTCGGAAAGATCATTCCAGGATTGTTGCACAGATCTATTGATTAATTTTGAGAATGAGAAAAAGCCTTGCGTTATGTGTGGCAGCTCTGGTAACTCCGTAGATTTAGTCGGTATAATTTTGACCGCAGACGCGTCTTCGGCTTGACTAGGATCAGCCGCATTCTTCGTCATACCATTGATATGAACTCGTTCCGCATGTGAGTCGCCCAAGGTGGAATTTCGACTGATATCTGGTGTCAAAGATCGCATATTGTTTCTTGGATCGTGAGCAGCTGGCCCCTGCCCGGCCCCACCGATATCTGTATTGTCCATGACTACCCCCGGCATGTCTGGACGCGGAGTGGTGACTTTATCCTTTCGAGCTCTCCCCTCCTTCACCCTCTGCGCAGTAGAGGCGACGGCCTGATGGCGGTGCTTTTTCGGGTTCGAAATAGCGAGTGGGGCAGGAAGGGAAGCGGACGATGCACTCTGCGTCTGGATCTGGGGCTCAGCGCAATGCCATGTATGTCCATTCAAAGCGTGGAATAACTCAACTGGACGGTCGTAGCGGCATTCAAAGGTGTTTGCGGTGATTTTCCGAGGTCAGCTCTGTCGCGTATATTCAATTGAGCGACAAAGTAAGTCGTAGGGCGCAAGGAAAAGAGAAGAAGAAAAGGCAAAAGGCCTTCTCTAGAGATTTAACTTGCTTCCAGCTGGGACAATGACTTTGCAGATAGGCTAGTCAAATGCGAGCTCGTGACTATTAAGAAACTGTGACTGTTTGTATTACTGGTAGCAGTTAAGATGAGAGGTATTATTGCGCATCTAGGGTCAGGGCCCTCAGTGAGATATTAAACCTGGAAAGCACAAAAGCGGGGAGCTGGAGTGAGGCCAGAACCAAAGTGTACAATACAATCAAAATTTGAGAGACATGCAGATTCCCAACAAGCACTATTGAGAGAGTGATATAATTCTAAAGGTGGAACTGATCATACCAGTGCAGAAAACTTGTGAGATTGTGGAGAAGTGAATTGGTTGAAGATGGAATCCGGCGCGATGCAATGCGAACACGGGAGCAGTGGCTGATTGGTTGGTGCCTTTATGCCTTATGGATCATAGATACTTACAGTGGCAGGAGTATTGGCCAAGTGGCCATTTTACACCAAGATCAGGCTCTTTAGTTGCAGTTATTAGATATAATTACGTAGAAAATGTCTTTATTAGGTATTAGGATAGTAAATAATATCCATATATTTATCTTTGTCTTAATTCATTGGAAAAATCTAATTACTGTACACAGTGTATGGTCTAGGAATTAACAGAAATTAGTGGTACATTTTTTCCTAGTATAAATATATGGACTATATATTTACAAGTACCCTCATTTTAATGTAAATTCAGTACTGTATAGTCTGTTAAATATAGAAATAATTATTGTCTTCATATATGAAAGGCCATAGGCCTAACAATTATTCAGAAAGACCATATTATATACCCAGTACTTTGTAGTCACCATGTATTTAAAGAATAAGTATCCATGTATACTGTATTAAGTTTGGTTGGTCTAAAATATGTGTGGCAAACCGTACAGTGGTTGGCTTGAGTCTGTGAGGTATGTACATACATACTAGTACTTCATAGAGCTATTATATGTACTACTGTGTATTGAGCTCCTAGTCACCTATTGCTAGTACGGAGGAGTAGTATTGTAATAGCTATAAGCTATCAACAGTATGAAGGACTGAAGTGTTTCCGTGAAATACATGAATGTACGGAAGCTGGCAGGCATATCAGTTGCTTCCATAAGGATGGGTAAGGTATTGTAAAATATACAGATGCGGATAGCTTGCCCCTTCAAAGTCAGAAGTTACCTATCAACACCCAACTTCGTGAATACTACCTATCACTGCTGGACGGGGCTTTTTTCGCCATCCCTGGATATATAAGCAACAGTCTTTTTTCAAGTTGAGGCTATGAAGCCTAAGGCTTTTTCGACGGAAATTTTATGCGTTTATATGTCCGTCTGCTGACTGCAAAGCGGCCATTGTATGCGTATACAGAGTCTTCTGTCTCCTTGCTACTTTCTGCCATTCTTACTAGGATCTACTCTACAACGAGCAACCACAGGATATACAAACACCACCTGTGTATCTTCCTATCTTCCAGAAGTAGGTATCACTACCCCACAGCCGTCACCTGACCCTCATATAAGGGAAACCCCAAGGTATGTACATTAAGACATACTTCCCTCGTCCACGGCTTCTTCTCACCTTTTTAGTATCTTTCCCTTAATCATTGTGCTGTATCGATCATTTGGTGATTAGAAAAGTGCAAAAGAGCGATTAATTGGCCCCTCTCCGAGTACCAGTACACTTTTGCGTCCTTAGGATATGAATGTCCATGACATATTCCAGAAGCAGTATGCAGGGAGATGAAGGACTATCGCCTCCGCAGTACCCAGGCGATGATACGCGCCCGACAAGTAAGAGGGAGCTTGCTGGGTGGTATAGCTATAGCTGGGCAGCCGAAGTATTCACAGTATGCGCCATGGGTATGTACGATGCCGAGCAACGTATCCAACTAGATTCACCTTTCTTTGTGGCTCGTCTAATCTGTGTCTATGGTCTAGGCTCGTTCCTCCCTATTACGCTAGAGCAAATGGCCCGAGATCGCGGCGTCCTTTTTTCAGATAAAGTAACTCCATGTCGGACAACCTGGAAAGCTCCACAGCAGTTATCGCCACATGAGGTATTAGGCCAAACCCTTCTCAATACATCGCACCAGGGCCGAGATGTACCTGGTGCAAGCCAGTGTGTTGTTTACATTTTTGGCATAGAGGTTAATACTGCTAGCTTCGCCATGTATACATTCTCAGTGAGTGTCTTGGTTCAAGCCGTTTTGATCATATCCATGTCGGGTGCTGCAGACCATGGGACTTACCGAAAAGTCTTCTTGTTGACGTTCGCTCTCGTTGGCTCCATTTCTACAATGTTATTTCTCTCAGTTGTACCAAAGCTCTATCTCCTTGGGGCTCTTTTTGCAATTATAGCAAATACCTGTTTTGGAGCGTCCTTTGTACTCTTGAATTCGTTCCTACCGCTTCTAGTTCGCTACCATCCATCTTTACTTAGGGGCAGTGGTGAAGTATCCAGTCAGGGCGCAATGGGAGACAATGCCTCGAGTAACACCTCCCACGATGTGGATGACCTCACGACGCCATTACTTCGCTCCGTTCATGTTCATAATGGAACGGCCACAGAAAATTCAGCCCGTGTGTCTCTCGCAGATACATCACGAGAGTTGGAACTCTCCACGAGAATATCTTCATATGGAATTGGAATTGGTTATATCGGCGCTGTATTATTACAGATAGTTTGCATTTTACTTATCATCAGCACTCATCAAACAACGTTCTCTTTGCGACTTGTCCTCTTTGTGATAGGACTGTGGTGGATTATTTTTACGATTCCTGCAGCGCTTTGGCTACGGCCTCGTCCTGGTCCGCCACTATCATGTGCTCAAGACGGGAAACAATACCACTCATGGCCTGGCTACATCATTCATGCTTGGAAGTCACTGGGTCGTACAGTGGTTCGGACACGACGCCTGAAAGATATCCTGTTATTCCTTGCATCGTGGTTTCTTTTAAGCGATGGAATTGCTACTGTCAGTGGCACGGCCGTTCTTTTTGCTAAAACTCAGCTGGACATGCAGCCTGCCGCATTGGGTATGATCAACGTTGTTGCAATGCTTGCTGGAGTCTTTGGTGCGTTTTCCTGGAGCTACATATCACGGTTGCTTAATCTTCGCGCATCACAGACTATTATTGCATGCATTATCTTATTCGAATTTGTACCACTCTATGGCCTTCTTGGGTTTATTCCAGCAATTAGAGATTTGGGATATCTTGGCCTCCAGCAACCATGGGAAATGTTCCCCCTCAGCATCGTTTACGGTCTGGTTATGGGTGGGCTATCTTCATATTGCCGAAGCTTTTTTGGGGAGCTGATACCCCCTGGGTACGAGGCAGCCTTTTACGCCCTGTATGCTATCACCGACAAGGGCTCGAGCATCTTTGGCCCAGCTGTCGTTGGCATAGTCACAGACCGCTATGGGGAGATTAGGCCTGCATTTGTCTTTCTTGCCGTTCTGATACTGCTCCCACTACCGCTCATGCTCCTTGTGGATGTTGACCGAGGAAAAAGGGACGCTCTTGCATTGTCAGCAGAATTGGAAAGTAGCCAAAAACTCAATGCGCCTATCTATGGAGCAGTGCCGTGCGGTCGAAACGATAGTGAAAGTGCTGTAGCGCGGAGTGAGTGATGATTATAATCGGCTGCCTTCCTACACGGTACTACACCAGCATGTGGTTAAGTATGACCGGAGTCATACGGGTCGAATAGACAAGGGAATTGTGCTGTTGTTTCCGTTCTTACTTATTTCCCTGCTGTTTTAGAGTGCCAACAATAGTACAGGATCATATTCATAGGTTGTCCCGTAACGTAATTAGTATGTTGTAGGAGTACAGACGAGTGGGTTTTCTTTTGCCACAGGCATGGGGCAGAAGCTGGAGGTAGCGGTGTTATAAACACTCGTTATTGGATCAACACAAAACGTTCTTTGGTGTGTAGTATTTCATACAGAGCCAATGTACGATATAATTACTCCGGAGTATACTCGTACGCTACAATTGGGATATGCTATACATGGTTCGTGGAAACCAGAATGGAAGCTACGGAGTCCGCTAGGTAATAGTGGGCAAAGATTGAAGCTATCGAGCCTTAGGTAAATGCTGGTAGATAGGCACTAAGTAGTAGTATTTATCCAATCCACTTCCCCCTCTCCGGAAAACAAACCATTGCTTGGGTTGTAGATCAAAAACAAGATCACATAGCCTTGATGCAACTATCTAATATGAAGAGGATCTTAAACGCTGCTTTTCCTTGGACTGTGATCGACGAGTACGGTATTGGTTATTACAAATCCAGATACTTAAGTCTGCTTTGTCTCACTTCGTTTTGTTTACTGGGAGATTGTGGGTGGTGGGAGATATTAAAGGGATTACACAGGCATAGAGCACTGGGGTTGAAACAGAAAACAACATACTAGTAAGATACAATGGTCCATGGGAAAGGAAGGCAGCAAAGTAGATGATAAATTTATCTTCAACAGTTGATCAACATGACAAAATTACAGGATAGAACTATCTGTATCCGAGTGCATGTTGCATGTCTACTTATTGCTTATTACTCTGTACAGCCTATATATCCTGCAGTTGGTTATTGGCCCAACTTAAATGTGAGGTGCGTATGTAGAAAAAGATATGAGCATAAAAGTTGATTATTTCACTTTCATTATAAACCTAAGTTAACATTATCAAAATACTGTGTCAAAAGTATTGCAACAAAGCCCAAAATGCACCAAACTTGGTATGTTTAAGCATTCTGGATCGCACCAATATAGCTCATGTACCGCCAGTACAAGAATTATCTTATCTCTAACCTTTTTTTACACAAAACGTATAAATATAATTATTATATATTTCATTTTATATATATTTACTATCAGCCTATATAGATTCATGGTGATAAAATAAAATAGATCTCAAGATTACAAATTCTTTATCAAAATTCGAGTGTTGCAATCTTTGACTAGAAACATTATTTGCCTTACTACAAGAAGGTAGTGTTTGAACTAGTCCTGAGTATGTACACAGTACTACAGTGCATACATATATGTATCAATTTTAGAGAGCCATCTGGGTGCACCGAGCGATCATCTTGAAGCTGAAGCATATCCCCACTTCCAAGCATTCCACTCACTACATAAATCAGCAGTTGAGGAATGGCCGTAAGTTTACTCCCTTCCCTTACTACTAGTAGGACACTAGACATATACAGAATAAGAAAGCAATAACTCTATGTTTCACTTGTTAATTAGCTAGTATCTTACTTTATAAGTCAGCAGCAAACCAATATGACCTGAAATCTTCTACGTATTTTTAATGACAATAAAGAAACACCCAAGTAAAGTTTAGGGGATTTATGGGGGAGACCCTCGAGGCTAGGTGATATTGGTGAATACCCAGAAGTGGCGCCCCCAAGTGCCCAGCGGGCCACTATTGAGGTGCCGCTGCACTATGGGGCGCTTCCCGAAGCTAGTAGGAGTTAGGGTGGTACCTGAACTTCTTACGCAGTACAGCTAGTCCCTTGCTGTGTGTCCATACGAGGCGGGCCCAGCAGACCAGTCATGTTGCCCAGGCACCAGCTGACTACAGAAAGAACAAACTGTCCTTAACTCCTTCCCATACCAAGCTCACTACTTAACTCGCCTTTGCCTATTCACTTCCCAGTCATTCCCATCTTTCTCCTTCTTAACCCCCCTGGCCTCTTGATTAATTAAAAATACCCCTCTATTCGTTGTCCTCTTCCCGAGGAAGATTAGGAAGTGTAGACGTCACTTGCTGTCTTCTTTCAAAGGTACTACTAGTATTCTTCATACTCTGTTGTCCACATAGACAGTACAGCACGTTAACCTTCGGAGATCATCGCACTTGATAACGTCACGATACCATGCGGTCGTTCGCACCTTGGATTTTGAGCCTCTTAGGCGCTTCTGCTGTAGCTTCTGCTGCCGATGCGACAACCGAAGCTCCCTCCGATGTGGTCTCGCTCACCGGGGACACTTTCGAGACTTTCGTCAAGGAGCATGACTTAGTTTTGGCTGAGTTTTTTGCCCCCTGGTGTGGCCACTGTAAGGCTCTTGCTCCGAAATATGAGCAGGCCGCCACTGAGTTAAAGGAAAAGAACATCCCGCTTGTCAAAGTGGACTGCACTGAGGAAGAGGCTCTTTGTAGGGATCAAGGTGTCGAAGGCTACCCCACGCTTAAGATTTTCCGTGGCCTTGACTCTGTTAAGCCTTATCAGGGAGCTCGTCAGACCGAGGCGTAAGTGTCACCTGTTTGACAGCCTTGCTCGAATATTATTGACACTAGTTTCATAGGATTGTTTCATACATGGTTAAGCAGTCACTCCCTGCTGTGTCCCCCGTTACCCCAGAAAATCTTGAAGAGATCAAGACTATGGACAAGATTGTTGTTATTGGTTATATCGCGTCTGACGACCAGGCTGCCAATGAAATATTCACTAGCTTTGCCGAATCTCAAAGAGACAATTATCTCTTCGCCGCCACAAGTGATGCATCTGTCGCTAAGACAGAGGGTGTTAAGCAACCTTCGGTTGTTCTCTACAAAGACTTCGATGAGAAAAAGGCTACCTATGATGGGGAGATTGAGCAGGATGCCCTTCTCAGTTGGGTTAAGACTGCCAGTACTCCTTTGGTGGGTGAGCTGGGCCCAGAGACTTACTCTGGATATATAACGGTATGTCACAAAGCACAACCTCAATCTCGCTTCACAACATGTTATGAATAATCATGAGTTTCTGACATGAGTTTGGTGAAGGCTGGCATTCCACTAGCATACATTTTCGCCGAAACCAAAGAAGAGCGTGAGAAGTTCACCGAGGAGTTTAAGTCCATCGCCGAGAAGCATAAGGGTTCTATTAATATTGTCACCATTGACGCCAAGTTGTACGGCGCTCACGCCGGCAACCTCAACCTTGACCCCTCCAAGTTCCCTGCATTCGCTATTCAAGACCCTGAAAAGAACGCCAAGTATCCTTACGACCAATCGAAAGAAGTGAAGGCCAAGGATATCGGTAAATTCATCCAAGACGTTCTTGATGATAAAGTCGAGCCAAGCATCAAGTCGGAGGCTATTCCTGAGGCTCAGGAAGGCCCGGTTACTGTTGTTGTGGCGCATTCATATAAGGATCTCGTCCTTGACAATGACAAGGATGTCCTTCTGGAATTTTATGCACCATGGTGCGGACACTGCAAAGCGTAAGTTCTTCCCCCTCCACGAATTTTATCTGCTCTCTATTGGGAATACCTAATCAAATTTGAGTAGCCTTGCCCCGAAGTATGAGGAACTTGCAGGCCTTTACAAGGATATCCCTGAAGTTACCATCGCCAAAATTGACGCAACAGCCAACGATGTCCCCGACTCCATTACAGGCTTCCCCACCATTAAGCTCTACCCTGCCGGCAGTAAGGACTCCCCTGTTGAATATGAAGGCTCTCGCACTGTGGAGGATCTCGCGAACTTTGTCAAGGAGAATGGCAAGCATAAGGTTGATGCTCTTGAAGTTGATTCGAAGAAAGAAGAAGAGAGTGGTGATGTCACAGAGACTAGGACCGCCTCTGACGAGACTGAAACCCCTGCTCCTGGCGATGACAAGCCTGAGCATGATGAATTGTAAACTCCATTTGGCTTGATAGTTTTATTCATATTCATGAGTTCCTGTCTTCTACCAGCAACTTGAGCAATTACAGCTACTTTCGTCTTATGTACTTTGCTGTTACATCCTACGCACAAGCTTCTTCGGGGCTTGCAGCTCAACCATGCTTAAAGGTCTTCTTGGCACAATATTTGGGTATATCTTTGAACCTCATATCTACCCTTAGATAAAGCTGGGGAAGCAATTCGTTAGTTCTGCATCCCTAACGCATGACCTCAACGTTAGCTTCAGAGACTGTAAATCACCATACTAGGCACTACCATACCGTACGAGCTGAGTATAGCAGCTTTTTAGGCTACCTAATACTCCCAAATTTACTAGTTATCACCGCCCACTAAAATTCTAGAACCGATGAGCTGTATTTCACTGTGCTTAGCTTGCATGCTAATTCTTAATGGCCAAGGGGTACTTTCCAGTAAGACTGGTGAGCATTAGAAAGAAAGGTTCAGGGCTCACCAATATTAGTTATTTGCGTTGAAATTCCAGTGTCTCTCCAGGTCCCAGATACTACCTCAGAGAATGATAATCAGGATTTTTGGGGGAGGTAGCAAGATTGCCTCACGATTGAGGTGTACGATATAAGGCCTCCGAGCTATATAGCACGCCAAAGAGAAAGAAAGGGAGAGCCTTGAAGGTGCAAATTTTGAATCTAGGATGTCGAGACCTAACAACATACATTCATTCATAACAACCCCAAGCGATGCCGAAGAGCGTTGATTATGACCTCACTTAAATTGTACCATATTCCCAATAGGCAGAACAAAAACGCCAAAGCTGGCATGGTTCGAGTTAGACCGCATATTTAGCTTGCTGTCTCTGTGGCTGCTAGAGCTTCGAGAGCATCGGTATCATCATCAAACTCATCTGTATCCTGGAGCTCCAAGGGCTGTGTGACCACGTCAGCCAACTCTGCGGCTTGTGATTTAGATCGCTTTGCCCCAGAGTATGCTAGTTTGTCAACAGAGGCTGAAGGACTTTGAATAGTGCCGAGGGGGCTGGTAGTCTTTGTTCCTGAAGTCAGGCTCCAATCAATGACCTCGTCTGGACCGTAACGTTCAGCCAGCCACTCGTTGCACTTTTTAAAATGTCCATTGGTGAACTAATTACAAAACATCGTCAGTTGTACTCAGAGAGAAGTGTGGAGCTAATGCCACACAAAAGATATGAGTTGTTTATACTCACAAAGCCCCTGGATGCACTGAGTGGGCTAGGATGAACTGATTGAAGTACAGAATGCTTCTGTCGGTTAATACCTGCCACACGCTTCCCCGCCGGTGTACCCCATGCAAGAAAGACAACTCCGTGAGATCGCACTCTGGCTACAATGTCAATTACTTTCTGTGTAAAACGTTCCCATCCTTTGTTTGAATGACTAGCAGCTTGATGTGCACGAACTGTTAGACAAGTATTAAGAAGCAATACTCCACGCTCAGCCCATGGTGTCAGAAGCCCTCCTTTGTTAGGTGGTCGTTGAAAGGAGGGATAGTCATTTTTGATACCTGTGTAGATGTTGACTAGAGAGGGAGGGGCTGGAGTCGGAGGTCGGACTGAGAATGCTAAGCCATGAGCCTGGTTATGATTGTGATAGGGATCTTGTCCGACAATCACTACCTTCACCTTGTGAAGGGGTGTATGTCGAGACCTAGAGCAGCGTAAGTATACTTGTACCGCTTGAAGAGACCATCCCGGCACTGTACCAAGAGTATATCTCGTTCTCCGGGGGGAATATTTTGACCCCCGACTGCTTTTCCTTTTGGAGGAAACGTTTCAACGCTAGAAACTCGGGTGCCACCAATTCCTCTTTCAGCTGAGCCAGCCAACTTTCATCCAATGTGTCGATCTCAAGCTGCAGGAGCTCCCTTTGTTCCGAGGTCAACGACGTTACCCATCCTTGTTTATTAAAGCTGGACGAGCGAGATGATGTTGATTTAGGTTCAACAGTTTTAGCCTTGGGAGGACCGAAAAAGGAAGTAATACTACCCTTCTTGGGCTTCTTCGCATCGACGGGAGAGGTAGTCAAATGATTAGCACTGCGCTTCTGGCCTCCTGGACTGGACATGTTGTGTGTGTGTGTGTGTGTGTGTGTGTGGGAATCGACTCGTCCTTGGGAGAAAAAACGAGAACAATTGTGCCTAGGGAGTCGAGCGATAATAATTGGAGAGGGTGATTACAACAACAGTAACATCAATCAGACAAAAGACTCACTTAATATGAGACACCGTTGCATGCTCGCAGGATATAGAGCTGGAGTATGATGGACTGCCAGTGGTTTAACCAACAATGTGCACGCAACGCGTCAAAGATCGCGTGTACTGACGCGTGATGATAATCTATTCTCGACGTGGTAAAAGAGCTAACTAGTGCTGAATTAGTCCACGGGTAGTATTTTGACAACAATACTCCGTACATTACATGTACTACTAGTACGGAGTATTGGAATTGGATACACCCTTAAAGTAAATACATTACTACCGGACTGAATATTCTTGAAACCTACCTAATCAAAATTGGGGTAGCACTGGTAGCTAGTAGGATTGATCAGATAATACGAGAACTACGGTAGATTCTCCGCACATATTGAGTAGTAATTATAGAGTCTGGTGTGCATTTGGATTGAGTATTCGGTCCCGTAGTTGTTACCACTAGTAGTACTGCGTCCCAGACCAAGCATAGTGACTAACCTCTTTTGGATACCTAGTCTCGCAGCCTGAGGTGCCCACTATCTACCTAGACAGACTTTGACCTAAAATCATTTCGAACCAATCATCGGAATGAAAGCGCAATGGCTACTACTCTGCATATCATCATCACTCTACATAACACACCACATACCACTTCATGGAGTCGTTGTATTTACATATTTGAAATCTTCAATATATATCAATAACCTAATGAAATGGAACTGACGTGGCTTGCTGACATACCTCAGTCGCGGCGTCGCACCAGAGCCTTGAGGCATGTGCCCATTGCCAAAGAAGAAAGGTGCGTCTGTATGGGTTTTGCGGCATGTGAGGCCAGTCGATCAAAAGGTGAAACTGGGTTCAACTAATTATGTAAAAAGAAACGCTGTCGTCATTTAGGTGCATACAATGCCCAACCCCAAGACCAATATAAGCCTACGTGTGTGATCGATCAAAATGAACCTGACGTCACAAAACACTCATCAATTAATCCACCGACAACTGGGATACAGGTCAATCCAAGGGAATTTCGCCCTATTTCTCCTGACTTCCCCCAGACGGAGCGTTTTGTGGGAGATCTTAATCCGGAAGCTGTGATTCGGGAAAGACTGGATGCTTCATGCCAAAGTCAGCTTCGAGACCGGATCGGACTTTGGATCAGCTCACCAGCTACCTGCAGCAATGCAAAAGACCGAGGAACAGCTGCTGCTGCCCCAGGAAATCCATATGAACCTCTCGGTCCACAATCTGTTGCAAAACTATTACACCAGCGGTATGCAACTGCCTTGAAAGCTTGTGAGCGTCTCCCTCTTCCGACACGAGATCACTTGATTCCCATTTATTTCTCCAGGGTCAATCATATTTTACCACTTGTCGATAAGGATTCATTCTTGCCTGCCTACTCTAAAGAAATGACATCAGTGTTTCTAGAAAGGGCTATATGCCTTGTTGCTGCGAAAGACCGAACAGCCTATCCTTGGCTTCGACTGGCTACAAGTGGCCCTGTCATGACGCCACGCCAGTTCTGCTCTGAATTGTACAGAGGCCTTGTAGTCTCCCTCCATGAAGGGCTTGAAACCGATCGAATTACTCGTATCCGCACCTTAGCGCTGATGTCCTTGCATTGTGAGGGCCATGAAGGGGCAGAAGCCGCTTCCATGCATCTTTGTCAGGCGATTCACCAGGCTCAGACGGTCGGCCTGCATCTAGACCGTCCTGGTCAAATACCAGGGGATTCCTCAACGGGCCTTTTTTGGTGCTTGTGGACGTTAGACAAGATGCATGCTTGCATAGGCGGTCGCCCTGTTCTCTTTGCAGACCGTGACATTGGTATCAAGAAGCCCGGGTTAAAGCCCTCCCATGCGAGGACTGCATTTGATGCTTGGTTTGCAATTTCAGATTTACTCGCCCATGTGATTTCATTCTATAGGCCAACTTCAGATCATACGGTCGGGTGGGAGGCCGGGTTTCCGACTTTCGAAGAAATTATGGGCGACGATGTGCGCGAGGATCTGGACTTTACTACTCTTGGTGGGTGTTAATTTTGGTCAAGCTTAGTCCTTTCGGCCAGCCCATTATTGTTTATTTTCTTGCCCACTAAGCTAAATGAGAACTTAGGCTTCCTCGAGCTTTTCTACCACGCCGTTGCCATTCTTTCATGCAGATACAAATTGACCGGTCGCCCTGATGGTTCCAAATCTTCGTATATACGGCAAGGTCTTTCTGCTATTCGAATACACTCCATCGTAGCTACCGAATGCTCCCAGGACCTCCCTGCAATTCCCATTGTTCCGTATGCGCTCACACTATCTATGGGCGTGTCGTATCAACAGTTCCGCTCGAGCAAACTTATCACCCATTCTGATCGTGCCAAAGCTAGCTTGGAAGCTTGCTGTACGCTTCTAGAAGCCCTAGGGATTTCCTGGTGTTCTGCAGAAGCAATGGCACGGTTAGGGCGAAAGGCCCTACACCAGATTGATGGGTTAAATCTTGGTTCTCACAAACCCAGCCAAGCTTCTACCCAGCCGCCAGCGCCCGGCAACATGCTCATTAACTCTACAAGCGCGCAAAGCGCTGAGCCTGTCTTACATCTCCCATCTTATCAGAGCGATGACTATCCATTCAATGACCTGTCTGCTACCAAGCAAGCTTCCCCAACTCAGGGATCACTAGACCCTCCAGAAAATAATATGCAAGTTTGTGAGACCGATGGTCTCGCCGATATTGACGTGCTTTTTGGTGACTTTTTGGATTTGTCGTTACCTACAAACTTCTGGGACCCGGTTTTCTTACCCTGACGAGTAGCATACAGGAACGTGATGTTACTGCTCTGTAAGGAAAGGATGTGGAAAGGGTGGCACCAATAGTACCTGTCTTAGGGAGATTTGCCGGATGGACCATTCTGCGATTTCTCATTCGCGGGAAAGACTTTTGGATAAAAGGCAATGCC
The DNA here is from genome assembly GCF_001204775.2 of Aspergillus nomiae NRRL 13137. Lineage (NCBI taxonomy): Eukaryota > Fungi > Ascomycota > Eurotiomycetes > Eurotiales > Aspergillaceae > Aspergillus > Aspergillus nomiae. Next base: position 9,463 of record NW_015378208.1, on the reverse strand, counting down.
GATCGTCATTAGCGCTTAGATCTGAGGCTTCCCTTGAGTTTTCAATGTTTCCCAGCGACAGGTTGTGTTTGCCTATCCACGTACGGACTTCTCTTTGCACTGCCTTATCTTAGACAAAATCTCAAAGAGGCCATCAAATCCCTTGCTGTTGAATCCCAATGTCTCTACTCCATGCACTGTCCATAAAATTATCGGACATCCATGATTGGTGATCCCGGTCGGCAAGTCACCCAGTTCAAACACGAATCATAGTGCGGGTCGACGGCAGTTGAATAACAAACACTTCTTGGGCATACGGCGTCGGGAGTCGGAACCCAGGATTAAAGGTCGAAAGAGGACTAATTGACTTACTCAGGGTTCTGGCGATTAATACTTCCATTAGATATTGCTTCATGATTTTCACAGAGGCAATCTTTGAGCTTAAGGTGGGGAATTTAACATATAGAAATATTCTGGCATCATGGATAATTCATAAACAGTGATGATGTGGTCAAGGTTGTGGCTCCGCCTTTTGTCGTCTACAGTCAATCTTTATCGGCCCTTTTCAAGTAATAAGGCAAAGATAGCAGTATTACTATAAGTAGGTACACATTTATGTTTCTTTTATCACCGCTACCTATCCAATATTTAATCTTCTCCCGCCCCTCTCGAAGTCTCGAAGTCCTAGTCACTACGCGCCAGCTCTCTGGATCACTCTTACCCAGCGGAGCCTTTTTAAATGGTGATGGCAATGAGCAAATGTTAGTTATAATAAGTGTTTAATAATAGTAGGGGTTTCTCCTTCGCATCCGTAAAAAACGAGAGGGGAAGAAAGGAGAGAGAAAAGCTCTCATGTCAATTTGCCGCTGACCCTTATTAGTCAAGAGTACGGAGTAACTGGTTATACGTTTACTCCATGGATCTCCTGGTCTGGCATTCCATGAAATCAAATATACTCCGGAGTATAGCAGTCTACTAGTGGAGGAAAAGGGAGTAAAGGTGGTACCAAAGATTATTGCCATGGCATTTGATTGGGTCCTTCCCCTGGAAATCCACCTCGTTACCCACCTGTAGGAACAGCTCTGGCAGGCTTGCACAGGCAGCACATTACCCTCTTTATTTTAAATCCCCACCTATTCATGGTTAATAATCTAATTTAATTTTCTCCTTTTTGCTCTTCATTCTTTGATCTCCAATGCCACTATTTCAAAGCACAATCTTTATCTTGTCCTGTGCTGTTTGACTTGCTACTTCCTACTTATTGCGCGGGCGAAGTACTATATACTAGTATTATCATGCATTAGTTCAATACTCTCCAACTCACTGTGTTCGTCACACCTCACATTACATACGTCTGAGGAATCCGCGGAGAAAGTTGATTTGCACCCAGCTCCTAGCTGGCGAGGTGTATTACCAGGGCCTATATATATCGCTTACTTGGATTAATTGCACTCAGTGACCCCGGTTGCTTTTATACAATCCCTGGCGTCTGCTCTCTCTTCTTTTCTTCCCCTTTTAAGATTGTTTCTGGTCATGAAAACACCTTCTTTTGCGACTGTAAAGCGCCCTGGAGCTTGAATGTGTGAATATGGCATGGAAAATCCGGTCTTTCACCCAATAGAGAAGTGGCTCAGTGTGCTGCTTGTGGTATCATGTGCAGATAGAAACACACAAATTTCCCGGAGCCCACCCACGCCAGAATACGACCGGAAAGAATAAAGAGCTTGGCGGCTAATCGTGCCCGTGGAGTCTCTGCTGGAGGCTACCTTAGCATTCATGGCTCTCATTTCCAAATCTCAACAGCAACGGACTACCGCCACCGATGCAGATATAAGGGCAAAACATAAGTCAGACTATAGCAAAGACATTAGTCGAGCACCGATCCATCCAATTCCCCAACTACAAGGACCTTTCGAGGAATCAATTGTTGAAGCCTACGAAGGCACTAAAAGTGAACGGTTGGTTGGGCTTGATGCACAATCCCGGCGTAGAGACCTGCTAGAGAGCATCGAATATCAACGACTGTGTGGACGGAAATGGCGCCAAGGGCTCGGAGAAAGGTAAGAAATCAACACGCCTTCATAAAGCACAACCCCTTGTTTTCTGATAAACGTACAAACTGACCGATATTAGGTATCATCCGTTTTGGAAGCTTGTCGCTCAAATGTCCTTCGGCATTCACCTTCTAGTTAAGAGCCTCGCTAAGTCAGACTTTGAAGTTTTGAGGATCCTTCAAAGTCATGTAGATGAGTTAGATGGATTTCTTGGAAGAACTACAGAAGACTTCCTTCTAATTCAGGTTGATGTGCGCACACGAATTCAATACCTTAATCTTCCCCTTCAGAACCTAGAGGCTTTTGATGGGATGTTACAAGACCGCAACTTCCGCCTAACCATGATTGACTATAATCAAAAAATCGAACATGCCATCGAACGATTCACTACCGCCATTGAAGACGCACTGAAAGATATGCAGAAGGGAAAGGAAGCGATTGGGGTTTTGTGGCGATATTTGAAACAGTCTGCAGAAGAGCATGGACCACTGCCTAGTAACTTGTTCGCCACTCACAAAGCCATGCTAGCAAATACGGAGGGTTGGAATGTAGCCTTCTCGAAACTCCGCCGTAAAGGGTTTGCACTCCAATCCGCATTGTCCCAGCTCTGCCTGGCGATCACCGAATTGCAAAGGCGTGTAGGTGTAGCGAGCAGAAAAGAGGCGGTAAGTACAAGACTGACCATTCTTCCACCTCCCCCTTCTCATAGCTGAGTTAGATTCCTGACAAAGAGCAGGTGTCCTTGGTACGGATTGCGACTGCACTGCCTCGAGACAGGCCAATCAGAGAACGATTATTCGAGAAGCATGAATCCACCATGCTCCCAGAACTCTCGAGCTTAGAAAAGCCATTGCCCAGTGATCCATTTTTACCAGATGTAGTAAACGCCCGGCCCGAGGCACCTATATCTAAGCAGGTTGAACGCCGCAGGGTCACGCGAAAGAGTGCCCCGAATCTTCGAGAGCATACCACTATTCCAGGTGGAGCGGAATGTGTGAATGTTGTCGCTGATGGCTCTAGTCCAGCCACGCTCGTGCCGAGAATTCAAAGGAACTTGAGTAGGAGATTCTCAAGGGCTATACCTACCAGTAAGAAGCTTGAAGGTGAAAATACTGGATTAAAACAATCACGACCCGCTACAGCTCCTTGTAAGGGTTTGAGGTCTCGGAGCATTTCCCTGGAACAGTTAAAGGGCTTCTGGAGACTGAAGAAAGGCCAGCAGTACGAGCAGCAAGATATAGTAGGGCCACCACCTGTACCGCCGCCAAGCCGGCCTTATACTGCCCAAGCATCAGCGAAACGAGAAACTATGTTAACCCAGTTCTTGCATCATTTCAAGTCCGATAGGGTGATTGACGCTTGGGAAGGCACAATTCAGAAAGAGAGCGCCGTCCATCATTCTCCGCAGAGAAGGAAGGATGAGCCTTGCAGCAAGTTTCGTGCGACACCAGCAACACATGATACGTCCACAGAACTTCAAACAAAGCTTTTTGACAGTGACTTGGAGAGATCACTGTCCTGGTTACAGGAATATCCATCACAGAATACATATTTACTAAACCCAAGACGTGATGTTGCACCTAGAATCCACGTTGTTTCCGTCCATATGACACTGTCGGGGGAGGAAGGATGTTGCGTCAGCAATCATCACGATAACGATATAACAAAGACAGACACGCAGTCAACCGTAACGGCTCTACCTTCTGTACCATCTACATAGGTAAACGGCATGAGTGCGAATACCTGTCATTGCAGAAGCTGGCCTCTCACGCCAACCACCGGAGGAACTGAGCACGGCTTAAAAGGAAATGCACTGTCAAAGTGACCATTCTATAACATGCTGTTCGTTCTGAAAGGGATGAGATACTTCATTTATTTATTTATTTCTTTCTTTCATTGGCAAATTTAGTATATACTTGATATTAATGAGCAGTCAGCTTCAGATGTCTTGCGGCCAATGACTGTTAGAGCGTAGAATGACGCAAACCGCACACTGCGTTATTGGGCGATACCCGTACAGCTATGTGATAAAGAACAACAGAGAAATTCGGCTGCTTTTCCAATCATAGTCCTATGGAAAAAGTCTTTTCTCAACCCATCAAAGTAGTACAAGAACGCCTAGAAAGAACAAAGAAGATGAAAATCAGATTAGAGACGAGAAGAAATCAAATCACCAAACCACAAAAGTCCAACTAGCGAACCACATCTCGTGCGGGCATAATATGGGAGAAGCAGAATATTACTTGCAGCGCTTCTCGACGATAGTCGAGCCATGTTCTTCGTATTCCTTCTTCGAAATCCACATTTGATGGAAGGTCCCCAAGCTAGCAAGGATACTTCCGCCAATCCAAGACCCGAATTTTCGCTCGGCCGTGTTTCCTGGCGCGGAGATCCTGACCCGCGGTCCCGGGTAAGTCTGCATAAGTTCTTGGTTGAGGCGGTCGGTGAAACCATGAAGTAAACTGGATGCACCCGTTACGACGACATTAGCTAATAAATGTGGGCGAATGTCAACGTCAACCCCGTTGAGTGCATTTTTGATCAACTCAGGCACAGTCTGAGCCTGTGTTGGAGCCGGGAATGGCGACTCCGGGTCTGGGATCGCAGCTTTTGCATCAAACAAGGACTCCACCACTCTATAGCGATCAAGACCGAATACTTGGTTGTAACCGTCTGGGAACTCGAATGGCCGTCCAGGATTGCTTTTAGCGACTTCCTCGTTTGAGACCCCGTTCGGACCCGTTGCGGAGAGCTTGTTGGGTCCAGGCCACACCTGGACCACGCACTCTTTGAACTCGGAAAGGGTTCGCTCTTCGAGCAGGGTACGGTACGAACCGTCCGGTGCCTTTTCAGGTGGGAAAGTCTTGTACTTTGCCTGCGAGGGTTGACCTGCATCGACAGCAGTTTTTGAGGAAATCAGGTAGTGAGGGGTGATGGTAATAGGTTGCGGTGTGTTTGTCTTAAACAGAGCGCGGATTTGCGATGAGATGTAGTCGCCGCCTAGGGGGGAATGCTGAACCCCACGTTTTAAAATCATTCCATCGTGCACTGGGGTTATGGAGATATTGGAAGCACCGACATCAACAACAAGGGCAGAAGCTTTCCCGGCTGCGAAGCTGAAGGAGGACTAAAGTGTGAGCAGCAGTATGCCGGACGGCTTAGGATGAAGGGGAAGGGGGGGTACATACGCTGCCAGAACGCCGTTTCTTGCCAAATAGAAAGCCGGCGTTCCCCATTTTTCCATAGCGATCTCGATGGTCTTTTCACGGGCTTTTGTAGGGTTCCAGCCACACTCTGACATCAAGAGCGGACTGTCTGCGAGAGGCTTCTCCTCAGCTTCCACCCCCTCCATCTCTGTGGGAAGCTCTCCATCGGCAATATCATTCAAACCATTTTGGAATGGATTTCCCGGCCTAGGACCTGTGAGTCGCGATGTAAAAGAATACTCCCACACTTTCTCTGCCATGTCCCAATCCTCCACAATTCCATCTCGGCCCATTGGGTTATGGACGGACAAGCTAGGTCGCGGGGTAACAAAGACGTCATCACTGAAAATCAGCCTTTCTTGTCCGTTGGAGGTGTATTTTCCATAGTATGTTGGAATCAGGGATTTTGGCGTGTCTTCGCCTGCAAAGCCGGCGCGCGTTGTCGAAAACCCAGGATCAAGTACTATAGCCGAAACCTCATCTGTACGTAATGAGCTGTCAGTTCCTACTCTGCTCTGAAAAGACGTAGTCTATGTTGTGTTTTGCACATAGGAAAGCTTTCCACTGCGCGACGCATTTTCGAGAGACGACATACCTCCACCGTATTCAGCAGTCGAAGGTGGAATGGATGGGTTCATGGCGGAATCAAAAGAGAAGCACCGCAATTCGAGCGGTAGCAAAAATTACCCAGATGACAGCTAGTGAAGGGAATATAGTCCTGACAAAGGCCAGCGAGGCAGCTCTGTGAACAGTGCGGCCAAAAGCGTGGGTGGTGATGGAGGTGATTTATAGAGGGTGGGTGTGTTTTGCGGTGCGGGAACCAAACTTAAAAGGCTTGGGTTGGGTGGGCGTGCTTCATCACCTACATACTGCTGCCACTAGGTCGTATCCCCACAACTACGAACGATTCAGATTTGCTTCTCTTATGCGTACATTTCCATAGCGGAGGACCCATATTATACTTATACTCTCTTTTCTATCCACTTGGCTGCTAATGTCCTAGGTAGATGTCATACACCAAATCACAACGATGATGGACACTGATACTGCCTCGATTCCGGAGACTCTCTTCCGACCGGTGAAGAAAAGAAAGTTCTTGCGACGTCGTCCTGAGGACACGCTAGACGATTTTCGCATTGAAAATCGAAGGGATGACCGTGACCCAAATCCCACCACCCCTCAGTCCCAAGCAGACAATGATACCGTGCACCCTACTGATCTTGTTCGTCTGCGGCGTCTTCATCGCTTTCGCAAGGGTGGCATTGAATTTTCTACAACCTCACGACAGTCGGCAGACAATGATAAGCGAGCTGCTGTATCTACGGAATCAGTAGAAGATCTCGAGGCGCAGAGAATCCAAGCTATGTGTGACCGATTTACAGCACATACTGGACAGACGGTGGATGTTGACAAACATATGTACGATCTTACATCATATCCTATTCTATGGCTCGTATTGTCTGCAATGGAGACTAACAAGATAAGGATGGCTTATATAGAGACCGAAATGGCTAAGCGACACCGGCACACTTTCCCGGCAGATGATCCAGATCGTTCTTTGGTGGGCGAAACTGGTGCTGCCCGGCCCGCAACCGACCCTCCTCAACGTGAACCAGCGTCTTTAGGTAAACTACACGAGATCGATCTTGGCCAGGAGACCAAGCTACAGAATATCGCACGTACAGAGGCAGCGACAAGAAAGTTAGCAGGAGACGATGAATATGAGCATCTCAAACATGACGACTCTCTCTTCAAAGCAGCCCCTGTGGGAAAGGACGAGAGACTATGGCGTCGTCAGAAACGACGAACCAGTGAGGATATTGAAAGAGACAGACTCGTCGAAGAAGTTCTGCGCGAAAGCAAACGTAAGCTCTTCAACACTTCCCATAATACTTTGAGGCATGTCCAAGCTCTAACAAAGAAAATACTATTTCTTGTAGTGGATGTATACGAGGAACCAGAATATGAAGCAGCGGCAGGAGGAGACGACCAAGCTGCTGATGACAGAGTCGCCGAACAGTTCCGAAGAGACTTCCTTGATGCCATTCAGTCACGTCGTCGGGTGACGCGAGTGAAAAATCCCAAGACCGCGAAAACTGAGGCACCGCGGGGTCCCAAGCTGGGAGGCAGCCGGAGTGCTAGAGCTGCAATGCGGGAAATGCAAGAGAAGCAAGGACGTAAATGAATGTCCATTACAGCCTCCCTGCCCTACTCATTTGAATCTTGGGTAGCCTCATTCTTATTGCGACATATTGTCGTCTGTAGCGCCAGCTTACACCCTGGATATATTCCAGCATGATTGATATTCTGGGCGAGATCAAATCGGTGGGTTCTCCTTGTGTCTCATTCGAACAGAAACATCACCGTTCTTATCTTTGTTTGGCGTATTTCCTATTCCACAGATACAAATAGGTGTATGGAGTTGTTGAATTACCGCCATTGCTCTGTATCTCAGGTATTTCTACCATGACAGCCACCGTCGGGACGGAAACATTTCAGTTACCCATCGACGATAATGTCCCATGTTCCAAATTGAGTGAAGTGGATACCTGACGGGTCAGGAATATTTGAAAGCTGTTGCCACCTTCCATTCAGCTATTCCCGTGCAGGAAGCTTGCTAAGGCTGTCAGAGTGGGTGGCGACTATTTCTGCTGTCTCTGAATCGAAAACCCAGCGTGTGCAACAACAGTGCTATTAACCTTGCTTGAATAGGTGAACTGTATAAGCTATAATGTTTTTCTACATAGTGTTTCTCACTTTCTGGCATTGTTTCAATAGTAGGACAATGCGAGTTGGTGTTCGGCCAGTACTTTGAATTGACTGTGAAATGAGTTTACTATACCTACATAGGTGCCCCCTATCCACATATACCATACAGGAGGATGAAACAGCCGCATTACACCAAGTTCACTTGGTTGATGTGCAATAACTGTCTATCAAGTTCTTGGACCTAATACAGGTGGGGTTGAACCCCAAAACTAGACTCTTATCTCTAGATCAACGAGCAAGTGACAGTTCGTGCCTAGGAGAGTTGTTCTTGTGGGATCTTCTATGATCCTTATATTCAATGATAGATGGCGGCTACTACCACCTTCATCATTAGTTTTGTAGTACTGGTAGCGAATTTAGTCGACACTACAAACATTTACAGTAAGATTCGGTACTAAACTATATAGTGTTTTGGCCCGTGTTCTTATAGCCTCGTATGTTGTGTGAGATTCACAGGGCTGCAGGATGCAGGTAACCACCGCAACGCTCGGTACCCCAGCGAGGGGACAGAACTGTCCAAGAGCGCAAGAAAAGAAATAGGGAACCGGTTTGAGAGCTCTGCGATGTACATTTCATTACGAGCCGTCTATAACTAGTAGTCTAGTACTCCGTACTCCGTACACCCTAGGGAGATACAACTAGGTGAGTAGTGGGGGTTGCTCAATACACAGTACAAGCCAGTGCTTACTGAGTAGTAGCACACATCCATATGGAGTGCCTCAGAAGCTAATCTGCCACATGCTAGCCGACCGACGCAGATTGATTGCTTGGTGTTCCAGGCTCCAGCCTTTTCCCCACTCAATCCGTTCGGCATCCCCTTCTAATTTAGTTCTGAAAGAGAAGGGAATGACGAATAAATGAATATGAGAACTACATCTATGAAGATGATCATGTCCATCGACTCTGTCGTAGAGTGTGGATTAAGAGAAGCAGCAGCATTCCAGACTCTTGCTCTATGTTTGTACTCTCTTATACACCAGGTAGAAAGGACAAAGAAAAAGAAAACTTAATACGGAGGGCAAGAGTACAGGTATTATTAACATCGGTTTGGAGCCTTCACTGTGGCGTAGCCTAGCCAATCTCCTGTGGCGGGTGGTCAGTGGGGGCAATTCAGCCCAGTTTGCCGTGTGCGTGGTTTCTGTACGGAGTAGATTTTTTCTTTCTTTTTCCTTCTAATCTTTTTAATGGCTACTATAAGTCCTATCTATCACCTTATTCAGTTCTATGGCTATAATATAAATTATCTGGAGATCTGATCTTTTTTCTTCCCTCCCTCACTCACTCACTCACTCTCTCTCTCTCTCTCTCTCTCTCTCTGTGCTGTTCTGTTTTAATGTTTGTGAATGAGCACTCCACTGATATGCAGCAAATACACAGTGGTGTATCATAAATTATGGAACAGGGTGAAATTCTAAGTTATTGAAAAGTATCCGTAAATGGATCATACAAATACGA